>NW_008617982.1:0-4328 GCF_000691845.1 Merops nubicus
CCGGCGGGCCCCGGGCCCCGGCAGAGATCAGGGCGCGTGCCGGAACAGCGGGAACGTTTAAACGCGGGGCCGGCTCTCCGTCGTCTGTATTCCGATCAGCTGGGCTGGGAGCTGGGGGTGGAGTGCCTGAGAGAACTACACGCGCCAGCGGGGGAAGGCGTGCGAAAGGGCAGCCCAGATCAGCCCACTGCGTTAACATAACTTAATGGCAGGGGCTTCGGACTTCGTAATTATTGCTCTGGGCGACTTCTACCTGTTGGTAGGTGAATTAACACCGAGGACTGAGGACTTCTAATTGAGAGCCCAAGTATAACTCGAACATAGCACAGAGCTCCCCGACTATTCCATTTAATGCACGCAGGGAAGTTGGTTATCATTTCCTTCCCGTCCTGCAGCGTTCTCTCCCGGCTGCCAACTGTCAGGTGAATGTCAGCAGGCAGTGCCTAGTTACCTGCTCCATCCACCCCGCGCCAGCCCGCCGAGGGAACCCGACCCGCTTCATCGTTTGGCTCCGGTAGCTGCAACGTGACCGACAGGCTCAGATCAGCATAAGGACTGGTTTAGTTACTGACTTCGAAATGTGTTTTCTGAAGTCAGGAGAGTGACTTAAGGGGAAAACAAAAACTCGCGCGAGTAGCTTAACTGGCGTTTGGTATTTGCGATTTGCATACCTGCGCTTGTGCGTGGGTGTGGGTGTGTACGTGTGTGTGCCGGATGCAGGGAGGAGGGAGAGAAGGGATGAGAAGGCTCCCAAGCCGTCGGCTATTGCATCTCTCGCTCGGTACAGCGTGCCCTTGGTCAGAGCATCAGTTAGCATCGCCGGAGATAACACCCATTTCTCGTGGGCATGAACGGGAAGAATTGAAGGATACTCTCTGGGGTTAAATCCTGCCCCTGCGCCCAGGCAGTGAATACCCTCGGAGCCAGCGAGATGACTCGCGGGAGTAAAGCCGGCAAAAGATGCTCTGACGCTGGAGTGCCTGGGCTAGGCAGGGCGTGTTGGAGCTGCCAAGCCCCGAACAATTCCCCTTCCAGTCCTGCCCAGCTGGGGATGTGCAGCCACTGCTTTCAACTCTCCAGCTGAGAGATGCACATTAAACCCTCATCCTCGGCGATAATTTGCTCCCAGATTCTCATTTTGAAAGACTTCAGCAGTTATTTTTAATGGCTCCTGAAGTTTCTTTACTCCCATTCTTCTATCACTTTTTTTTTTTTTTTTTTTTTTTTTTTTTTTAAACAGCCACCAAACATAAATAGAAATTGCACTAATAGAACACAAAAACAATCTTGCCACCTATTCTGGACTTTCTATGATATATGGTGGACTGTTCAGAAGTGTATGCTATGGTTAAAGCTGTTTGTGCCGGGTGTGCTAATGCACTGTTTGATTGAGTGAATTAGCAGTCATAACAATCTGGCAGTCTGGCCATAGAAGTATGCTCAAATTGATTTGTGTTATGGCTGGACTGGAAAATCTAGTGTTAGTTGTTTTTTTGCCCTGGGGCATTGTTTGTACCAAACTCTACTTTTCATTTAATTTTCCAATAGATTTTTGAAAGACCAAAAGGTTTGTGATCAGCGTTTGCTGCACTTTATTATTATTCAGTTATTAAAAATATCCTATGAGTAATTTCAGGTTCCCCAAAACCTTGCTTTCAATTAGAGTAAACATAATTAGTGTGACATCGTGCTTGGAATGGTAAATCTCCCTTTGTATCTATTAAGCATGTTATCTACTTGTCCTGTCACTGAAAGGAATCCAGTCTGTATTTGTATTGGACAAGGTCTGTGCTAGTTTGACTATAATGCAACAATTAGAAAAACAGCACTGCAGTATCCAGTTTCTTATTACTGGTACAACACTTGACATCAACCTCAACTGTATTCATCGTGTTTTCAATGTTTAGTAAATATCTCGGTGGAAGAGAAAAAAAAAAAAAAAATCCCAATTCATGGACATATTTCTATGAGTCTATTTTCCTGAGAGAAGCAGGGGGGATTCGGTAGAGGTCCCTGCCTCTCTCACAGTCTTCCCTCTAAATAACAGATAGCTCCTGAAAGGAGAATTGCAGCTCGAGACTCTGGAGATTAAAAGCAAACCAGAACTTACCTTCTCCTCGCCAGCACTTGCTGCTTGCTTAGACTCTTCTGCTCAGCAGTCGTTTGCCAGAATCATAATGCAGCATGATTAAACCTAAAACATTACTCTATTGATCACACAGAAAGCTTTGTGAAATCATTTAGTTTCTTCTCTTCAGAAACCGGTGAACAAGATAGGTCACTAGACAAGGATAAGACAAAATACAAGGTAGAAAGGTATTTCTCAGGAAAAAAAAATTCAAAAGAAATGAAAAAAAAAAAAAATGTTGTGGATGAACTTAAAACGGTAATGCACTGTTAATCTTTACCAGGTACTTATCTTCTGCAAGCTTCTCCTCTCCCTGGTCCATTCCTTCACACACATCCAGAAGATAAATACTTTTTTGCTTTTTCTGAATGAATTTAAATATTTAATTATCACTAATAACTGAAGAAGGGGGAGGGAGCTGATGTACCATCCTATCTCCTGTCAGTCAGGTACTCAGATTCCTTAAAATGCAACAGCTACAATGCATTTTCTAATTGCATTTTACTCTTTACATCTGCCCTCAAAATTGCAATTTAATAAAAAATAGTGAACTCCATACCAGTCCTTTTTTAGAGCAATAAATTACAATCACTATCAATACATCTTATTGCCTTAACATACATTTTAATATACCAAAATTGTCAAAAAAAAAAGGAAAAAAAAGAGAGGCAGAGAAAGAGAGAATACCTGCCATGAACAGTTACATGAGCAGAACAGAAACCCTGCTTCAAACAATATTCTAGGAAAGAAATTAAAGACTTCTTAATTAGTGCGGCAATTAAGCTTTCTTGGTCCCATTTTAATCAGCCCAGGCCCTATCAAAGGACAAACAGAACGATTTGCAGGTCTTTGAATTTTAAACAGTCTTATTGATTTCAGCACCGTAAGTCTTCACTTGACACAGGCAGAATTTTCAAATATCAGTTACAGTAATTTGAGTTTTGCTGATATCAACTCAGGGAGGATAAAACCACCCAACAATATCATCATGTGAAAGGGTCAGCGAGGAAGAGAAATGCAGTCGAAAGAAGTTTACGAACAGCAACCTCGGGATTTGTTGGTGTGTTTATATGAGTGAGGGAAGTAAAATAAATCCAGTTGCTCCCCATCATCATTAGAAACACTTACCAAGCCCGAAGCTTTGAGGAGTCTTGAACCTTTCCATAAATCTCTCTTTCTAGGTTTCTAGTCCCATGGTTGCACTTGAAACGATCAAGGTCAATTGAAACCTGTGGTAGTAAACACTTTCAAACTACAGTATACCGTTTTGCATGATGAGGATTATATATCCGTGAGGGCTCAAAGCAGGAAGAAAAGCAGAAGGGTTGGTGTGCACCATGTTGTACAGAAGGTAGAGAACAAACGAAATGGTAGGTTTTCCAATTCAGAGTTTACTCAGATCTTCAAGTGGCAGTATCCTGTGTGTCTGGCTCTGTCCCGATCTTCTCACAGATCTGCTGTGTCTTCAGAAGATGTGAGAGAAGGTGAGACGCAAAAGGATAGCTGAGGCAAATAAAATGTGGACAGAGCTGGTTTTCTACAACTGAAAAAAAGGAAGATGCTGTGTATGTACATTTTTAGACAACAAAGTTTTATGCAACACTAGACCCCGCCACTGGTTATACAGGCTCCTCCAGATAAAATATTTTGAAGAACACCTAAAAACAGCTTGAAAAAGTGTTCTGCACAATTACGGTTACACAAGACTTCAAACCAAGATGCCACTTCCTGGGTTTATTTGCAAATTTTAAAGACTTGAGTGCAGGATAGCTACAATTTCACTAGCAAAAGACATCTTTACTGGTATTAGAACACAGCTTCCTGCAGATTGAACTTGAAGTACAGTAAGCATATAGATTGTATAATTTGTATGTGATAATGTGGAAATTCCCCTGCACTGAATTACTACAGCTGAGATTATCCACTTTGTAGATGTGTCATCACATGAGTCATAGCTCATATAATAGTATACATTAAAAAAAAAAAAAGGCAGCTATGGGCATATACATGCATCACAATTAGTTAAGCACACGGCGTATACTTTTCAAACTGGAAGAACTACACACACCCCAAATCTTACTTTTGCAGATGCCGCCCCATCTGTACGAATGGCCATTTTTCACCCCTTTAAAAGAGCCAAGTGCCCTCGACGGAGAAGCAGAACAAAGCTCCCTGCCCTCCCTCCCGACCCTCGCACCCC
>NW_008617983.1:0-1529 GCF_000691845.1 Merops nubicus
TTTCTGGGCTGCAAGTGCACACTGCCCCTTCTTCAAGAATTATTTAAGGACTCTTAAGTCTGCTTTATTTGCTACAGAGTCTCTTGGAGCCCTCAAGTATGTTACTTTTCCCATCACTTCCTCAGTAATTGTACAGACCTTCAGGATGAGAATTTCTCACCTAGAATAAAAAACACCAAAACACCACACTTTCCTGCAATGGTTATATCTGTTCTTCTTTACCTAATCAAAGAAACACTCCCAAGAATCAAAAAGGCCAGCTCCCTCCTCCCCTCCCTATAAAGCTCATGTGACACTGGGGAATGCTCATGCCCAGTGACTCAGCCTGGCAACCCCATCCCAAACCACCCACACTGGGGACCCCCCTCCAAGGGCCTGCCGACGCTAGCCACAAAGCGCTGGAAACCAAGTCTTTCAGAAAGGCTGTCAGTCAGAAAGATGAGTAAATCTGTCTCAAAAGTTTGCAAACCTCCTGAAAACTCAAGTGCAAGTTATCAACCAAAGAGAGAGAAGGTAGGCAAGAAAAAAAATAAAATTATTCCAATAAGAAAGACTTGCATTTTAAAAAATTGATACAGACATCATCAGTCAGAAGCACTGCCGTCTCTTTCAGAGTGTGCTGCTTCTGACAAGGACCATAACTCGTTGGCTGGTATCACCACTAACACTGGAGACGGCAAACAACAGCTAATCCTTACAACTGGTTTTGTGCTAATGACTGAACCAAGATAACCGGAGTCCCTGGCAAGATTCCCATTTATTGCAATTAACTCCAGCCAGGCCTGTGGTGACGACACCAGCCAGCACAAGAGAGAGGCACCAGCCAGATCACTGGATTCAGGTGTTAAACACCATGGCAGTCTCCAGCGTAACTCCGGTAGTCTACTCTGCTGTTACTGAGCGACCCAGCATCCTCAGTGGTTTCTCCAAAATGGTGTGGAAAACCACCTTTTTTTTTTTTCCGAAGATGCTCATCTTTTTGCTGAGAAAATGTACGAGGACAAGGTTCTTGCATGTCTGAGTACCCTTAACAGTCACAAGTCCATGGGGCCTAAAGAGATGCACCCCAGAGTGCTGAAGGAATTGGCTGATGCAGTTGCCCAGCCACTGTCCATAATATTTAAAAAGTCCTGGCAGTCAGGTGAAGTCCCTAGTGACTGAAGGAAAGGAAACATCACCTCTATTTTTAAAAAGGGTAAAAAGGAAGACCCTGGGAACTACCCCCCTGTCAGCCTCACCTCTGTGCCTGGGAAGATCATGGAGCAGATCCTCCTAGAAGAAATGCTAAGGCACATGGAGGACAGGAAGGTTATTCAGGAGAGTCGGCACAGCTTTACTAGGGGCAAGTCCTGCCTGACCAATCTGGTGGCTTTCTATAATGAAGCAACTGCACTGGTGGACAAGGGAAGAGCTGTGGACGTCATCTATCTTGACTTTGCTAAGGCCTTTGACACTGTCCCCCATAGCATCTTCCTTTCTAAGCTGGAGAGATGTGGGATAAGTGGGTGGACTGTTCAGTGGATAAGGAA
>NW_008617984.1:0-370 GCF_000691845.1 Merops nubicus
CTCAGCATCACAGAACACTCCAGGGATGTTTTTCTGCAGCCAGTGTCAAGACAGAAAGAAATGTCCTCAAAGAAATTGCTAATGACTTATGTCCAATCAGCTCTCCATCCTTCTCCTCACACCTCTCTAGGGAGCACAAGGAAGGACCCTGGTATCTCTGACACAAATCCCAGAGAAGTTGGCCCCCATGCCATGGTCTGCCCTCATCCAGCCTGGCACTGCACACTGCTTTTGGCACTACCAGCTGATGAATGCAATGCCACTGCTCCATCATTCCCCCATGAGATGGTCTGAACCCCAGAATCCTCCTTTCTTCCTTGCACTGAGAGCTACAGCTCACAAGGCTTCCTTCTGAGCAGGAGAGGCTCTT
>NW_008617984.1:385-4376 GCF_000691845.1 Merops nubicus
AGCCTTGGAACCCAGGGAAAGGAACAACTGGAAGAGGAACCCACTATGAAGACCTCTGGATGTGGCTGGCAGGAGAAACTCTCCAGGTAACCCTTCCCCTCAGTGATAGGGACCATCTGGCAAGGCAGCAGAGAAGGTATGAAAGCAGATGGACCATCTCCAGGATTCCTACACAGTATGTTAGAAATAGTGTGGCCAGCCGGAGCAGGGCAGGATCATCCCCCTGCCTGGAAGAGGAACCCACTATGAAGACCTCTGGATGTGGCTGGCAGGAGAAACTCTCCAGGTAACCCTTCCCCTCAGTGATAGGGACCATCTGGCAAGGCAGCAGAGAAGGTATGAAAGCAGATGGACCATCTCCAGGATTCCTACACAGTATGTTAGAAATAGTGTGGCCAGCCGGAGCAGGGCAGGATCATCCCCCTGCACTGGGCACTGGGGAGGCCAAACCTCAAACCCTGGGGTCAGTTTTGGGCCCCTCCCTCCCAGCAGGACCTTGAGGGGCTGGAGCGTGGCCAGAGAAGGGCAACGGAGCTGCTGGGGAAGGGTCTAGAGCCCAAGTGTGGGGAGGAGCAGCTGAGGGAGCTGGGGGGGCTGAGCCTGGAGCAAAGGAGGCTCAGGGGAGACCTTCTGGCTCTGCACAGCTCCTGACAGGAGCCTGGAGCCAGGGGGGGGTCGGGCTCTGCTCCCAAGGAACAAGGGACAGGACAAGAGGAAAAGGCCTCAAGTTGCCCCAGGGGAGGTTTCAGTTGTCCCTGAGGAACAATTTCTTGCCCTGGAGGGTTGCCCAGGGCTGTGCCAGGCTGCCCAGGGCAGTGGTGGAGTCCCCACCCCTGGAGGGGTTCCCAAGCTGTGGAGATGTGGGGTGAGGGACACGGGGCAGTGGGGACCTGGCAGTGCTGGGGGGGTGGTTGGACTCCAGGATCTTACAGGTCTCTCCCAACCCAAACGACTCTGTGATCCTCTGGGTGCCTCTGGGCTCACCTCCGGAGGGGAGCGACGATCTCGTCCCGCAGGATGCTCTGCACGTTCCTGTCACACACTGGGGAGGGGCTGAAGAGCATCGAGTCCAGCACGGACGTACAGGAGAAGAGGCTGTGGAAAGAGCAGCATGGGTCTGCAGCAAGAGTCTGAACCCAACCTTTGTGCCTGCTGACAGTTGGTGGCTTTTATTTCCGAGAGCCCACGCAGGCAGTTAGAGAAGGGTGAGTGACCACACGTCTCCACAGCCACCTACAGCACAGCTGGTTGAACCAGTAAGCAAGGGAACATCTCAGAGAGAAGGAAATCTCACACTTCACAGCTCAGGGAGGGAAACCACTGAGTCTTTTCCTCTCAACAGTGAAGCTGGGACCTCCCAGGTGGTTTCTCTGGAACACTTCCAGCCATTCCCTCCAGTGACAGAGTGGGCACAGCCCAATTCCAGAGAGCTACCACCTCTCCCCCCCTGCAGGACAGGCACACGGGTGCCTCAGGCTCTCAGGAGAGAGTTCAAGGGCCTGAGGACCCACCAGGCTAGGAAGAAGATCAAAAAGCAGCAGCCACCACGGCTGCGTGTCCACCCGGTCCTGCTCTGCACTAAACTCCCAGCCACCTCAGCAGTCTGAGGAGGTGCTGCCAGCCAACTTAAAAAAAAAAAATAGCCTTCATTTATAATGAAATGGCACCACCCCAAAAAAGGTCCTCACCTGAAGAGAGCTGCGTCCATGTAGCAGGAATTGCAGTGGCCCTGGATGCCCTTCATGCGCCCTCGCAGGACTCGCACCGCTGCCTCGTCCCAGAGGGGAGGGAAACCCCCTGGAGCCAGGGGGAGAACTTCTCCCTCTCCTGCAAGAGAAGGACACAAGCAGCTCCCTTCAGCTTCCCACCTCGTCTGGATCATCTCTCTCTCCTTTCAGCTCCAAAGGTGGCTTCCTCAGTCTGGTTTCTTCAGTGTTCTCCCCCTGGAACTCCATCTCCTCTCTCTGGTATGTGCTTGAGCTGGTGCTCCCCAGCCCTGCTCCCAGCCTGGGGCAGTCCCTGCAGGACTCGTGTCTTCTCCTTCACACTGATCTCATTCACAGCTTCTCAGTGCTCAGTTTGTGCCATCTTCTCCACTCTGGAGGAATTTCTTCCTGTTCTAATGAAAACACTGACCTGCTCTTCCCTGAGCCTCCTCGTCCATCTCATCATCACATCAGACTCCACATTAAAAGGGATTTAATCCTCTCTCCATTTCCAAGCTCTCCCTTCTCAGCCCTCCACTGTTAGCACTTGACATCCTCCTGTGGTCCTGAGTTACCTCCTGGAGTCCTCCAGAGTGACACACTTGGTCTCTCTACATGTAACATTTAAGGTGTTGGTTGGTATGTGTTGGTTGATGAGAAGCTGGACGTGAGACAACAGCACCCTGGGCTGCCCCCCAGCAGCGTGCGCACAGGGCAGGGAGGGGATCCTGCCCCTCTGCCAGCTCTGGGAGACCCCCCTGCAGTGCTGGGGCAGCTCTGGAGTCCTCAGCACAGCAGAGCCAGGGAGCTGCTGGAGCGGGGCCAGAGGAGCCCCAGCAATGCCCCGAGGGGGGAACCCCTCTGCTGGGAGCCCAGCAGGAGAGAGTTGGGCTGGGGCAGCTGAGAGGAGAAGGCTCCAGCTGGGGAGACCTGCTGGGGGCTGCCAGGGGCCTGCCAGAAAGCTGAGGAGGGATTTTTTTCCAAGGGCAAGTAGTGCCAGGATGAGGGATAATGGTTTTAAACATAGAGGGAGATTTAGATCAATCATTCAAGACCTTTTCCCCTACCTTGAAGACCGCAGGGGGAAGAGCCCTGTCTTGCAGCAACCCCTGTGCCTGCTGCTCTGCTCTTCCATCCTGCTACACCCCAACACTTCCTGCCAGCTTCTCCAACCCCCCGTGCCACCAAGGCCTCATTTTCAGAGCCACTCTCCATTCCCCCTGGGTTCAACCACTGACTAACCCTTGTGGGGCATCCCCTCAAATCCCACCACGGCCACCTCGGCACCTTTAGAACTGATGGGTTTTGGGGCTCTCCAAGAAAGGACACGAAGAGAGGGCGTGTGAGGCTTCCCCCTGGAGGGGCTGTGCTGGGACAGGGCACCTCCCCACCTCCCCAGAACTCACGGTAGCCCAGCAGGTTCAGCTCCTGGCCCCGTGGCCACTGGAAGCGCAGGTCGGGCTGGCAGGACTGCAGCTTGACAAAGAGCCCCCGTTTGGGGGCACAGTGGAAGTAGTGTTTGCCCAGCCACTCTCCAGCTGTCACCCCCTTATCTTCATCCTGGGGAAGAGAGCATGGAGGGGTCACAGGAGGATTCAGCAGCCAGCTGGCACCCACCCACACGGCCAGTTTGTATCTTCAGAGCAAGTCTGGGCTTGGTTTATTGACTGGGCAACTGAGGTTGTTCAGCCTGGAGACCAAGAGGCTCAGGGGAGACCTTCTGGCTCTGCACAGCTCCTGACAGGAGCCTGGAGCCAGGGGGGGGTCGGGCTCTGCTCCCAAGGGACAACAGGACAAGAGGCAACAGCCTCAAGTTGCCCCAGGGGAGGTTGAGGTTGCCCCTGAGGAACAATTTCTCACCCTGGAGGGTTGCCCAGGGCTGTGCCAGGCTGCCCAGGGCAGTGGTGGAGTCCCCACCCCTGGAGGGGTTCCCAAGCTGTGGAGATGTGGGGTGAGGGACATGGGCAGTGGTGGAGTTGCCAGAGCTGGATTAATGGTTGGACTTGATGGTCTTAAAGGTTTCTTCCAACCACAATGATCCTATGACTCCATGATTCTATTCTGGTTGTTTTGAACCTACTGATGGGGGATTCCTGATTATTCCATCCCACATTCCAATAATGCTCTAGAAGAGGACAAATGAACCTGGTAACTATTCCACCAGCTCTTGTCCCCAGCCTAAGGGAGGGCACAGCTGGGAACTTGCCCTCAGAGTTCATTCTCTGACACATCAGAGGCCAAGGCTGGGCTGTGAGATGACAGAACCACAGAATCATTAAGGTTGG
>NW_008617985.1:0-38447 GCF_000691845.1 Merops nubicus
GAGACCATTTCACCTGTTTCTATTACCACATTTCCACTGGATAAGCATGCCTTCCAAATTTATATGGTGGTTTCTAATCCATCTGTGTGGGCTACAGCACTTGGGGACACACTCATTGGTGTCAGAAGATTCTGAGGCAGTTCTGAAGGGCTTTGCTGTAATGGGCCTGAATGGTTTTAAATGTTCCCTTGCATTGCTGCAGGAAATCTGCACAAAATTTGAGTTAAGTTTTAGTCTGTTCAGCCTGTTTGGATCAAGGCACTATTCAATTCTACTGGTGAAAGCATGGAGGGCATAGGATCTGTGGCACTGCACAGGTGTGCTAGAAGCTGTGTGAGGAGTGGAGAGTCTTCTTCCTTGTAATACAGCAAGGTGGCAACATACTCATGACAACGTGTCACCTTGTGCAGTGGATGGAAATTGGTAGAGAATAGAAACACTGTGAAAACAAAAGAAGTTTTGTTAGCTGGTCTGTGTTGAAAGCATTTCTTAAAATTCTGGGTTAAATTCTGAGAATACGATCTTGGTGACTACATTTGCTTATAATATTCTGGACAATTTACTGGTAATTTAAAAATTATTTTTAAAATGTGTTTAACATTGGTAAAAGTGATTGGTTTTATTTTTCTTCAAAACTTATGGGTAGCTTAACTCTAAAATTAAATGCAGGATTTTGTAAATATGGGCAAAGGTAAAGGCACAGCAGAGTACCACAGTAACAGACCCAAGACTGCCAACGGTGGTTAATTTTGAAGGAAGCATTCATTTCCTTTTCCTGTTTTTCAAGAATTTTTATGTGTAGGAAAAATGCCTCTGCTGCATAAACTTTTTTTTTTTTTTTTTTTTAAAATAATGGCTTTAAAGGGCAGGAATAAGAGCCTGAATCTAAATGTTTTCCTAGTTTTTAAAGAATCTTTATTTAACTCTTGCTTCCTAGGTTCTTTTTTCATGCTATAGTATGGCTGGAGCCAAGATTTGTAAAGGGCAGATGTGAGCAAAACCAAGGATGAAATAATATCTGCCTATCCATCATAACCTGTTCTCTTTGTCTTGCTAGTTCTTGAGCCATAGAAGGAGTCCAAGCAGCAAGAGGAAGGAAGATTTTATTTTTCTGCTGCAGATACAAGAAAGTGAATGACTACAAGCAGTTATTTTTGATCCTAGGTTTGAGTACACTTCTCAGAATATTTAGGCTGGGTACATTTGTCAGCCTCAGAGGCTATAAAGGCACCAGGTGATGTTTGTTTCTAAGAATACCATTTGGAGGTAGCAATCACATGTGCTGGTCATGCGGACTGCATCTGGTTGCCTGGGTAAACAGAGGAGCACAGTTTTACTAAACTGGGGCTAAAACAGACCCATAGACAAAAGCTGGAGTGCTGGAATACTGCAAAGTTATTTGACACTACTAGGTATGGAATATAAACTAAACTGGAGTAACTTTCATCACTCTTGCTCTTCATCAATAACACCTTAAGACAGACCAAGAGAAACTGCTGTGTGTGATGGAATAAAGGGAAGTTAGAGAATTAATAAAATCCTTTACATGATCTTTCAGTGTAGCTGTTGGGAAGGTGATGAAATCTTTGACCCAAGCCAGAAGAACCTGATCCACCTGGGACCTTTTACAGCCATACCACTGGTGGTGGCATTTAGGCTGATGTGCATTTTTGTGGGTGATGAGGCCATTCCTCTGCTTTCTTTTGCTGCAGCTGGCAGCATTGCTCTTATAATAATAATTGACTCTCAATAATAATTGACTGGTTATTGCGGCTTCGTGGAGAGGTGGATCAGAAATGTCATTATCCAGCCTGCCTTTTGGGAAGAGCCATACCACAGGGAAGGGTATACTCAGGAAGACTCTCTTTTCCAACCTATATTTATGATAAGCTGTTCACAAATGAAGAAAGGTAAAGAAGAATATAGAGATTAGATATTTAAGCTCACTTTAAATAACAGACCTTTTCTGAATTTATACAACATGTCTAAGCCTCTTATGAAAAAGTCGATAACGAGACTCTTAACACAGGGTAACAAAGATTCTGCTTATTGTTTAGAACCTGGTCCTGTCTCCTTTAATCCTACTTCAGTGGCACAATTCCCACATCTGAGGACACTTAAGTAAATAATGATTAAAGGACCACTTTGCTGCAGGCAGTTTGCTTAGGAGTCCTCTACTTGGCTGTGATCATATGCAGCCAAGATTCTGGGGTTTAGATACATTCAAAAAATGGGAACAAATCATGTGGTTTTTTTTTTTTTCCTCATGCAGGGGTCCTAGTTTCCTTATCAGAAGTCTAATTACATTGTAAAAGAATTTGGTAGACTTTCCCCATTTGGCTTCAAGGTCTCTGTCTGCTGCTCTTTAGAGTGCATTATTTTCTGATCCCAGTGTTTTCTTAAAGTCTGTAGGAAAAAAGCTGTTGCTTTGAGGTAACTTCTGTGAAAGAATTGCCCTAAAGGACACTATCATAGAAAGATAATGGATAGAGGAATTGTATCTGCAGCTGTGACTTTCCCTTATTACTGATTCTTTCAATCCATCATACTGCATACATTTGGGTTCATCAGATGGCAAAAGACTGTAATGCACAAGGCCAAGGGTGCAGAATAAAGGATGTTCTGGCAATCTGATTTTGGCATGTTGAAGGTATATTCTTCCCATAACAGGTTTTTCTCCTTTGCTCTGCGTTTGATTTTTGTAGACAGGCATGTACAATGACATATGCCAGATTGACCCAAGATAATATGGATTGTGTGCACAGGGGCTTCTGTTATATGCATTCATCGTGTGTATGTACACGAAAACAACTTGTTGTACCTCAAGCCAGCCATACTGTACAGTTACTTCTGATCTGTCTGAGAGCTGTACGTGCAAATTGCACTTGAGTTCAATGTGTTTCACCTCCGGATGAAAGCTAGCCTTTATTCAGTATTAGTAGGCTCAAAATTACTAGCTTGTGCGTGTTTTGGTTGTTTTGTTGAACATGGACTGAATACTTTTTTATAACTTTCAGAATTTTTGCCTGTAGGAATTTTTGGACAGGAAACCTTTTTATAAGGTTCTGTGTCCTGCTTTTGAAATGGAGTTTGACTTCTAAGTGAGATAAGTGCCTTTGGAATATCTCACCTAAGCAATTACCCTATTATAAAGATAATAGGAGAATAAGATGGAAGTAACTTGTTGGAAGCGGTGTAGGTAGAGTATGCTGTAGGTTGAAGCAAACCACAATATTCTCTCTCAGCCCTTCAGCTGCTGTTTACTTTTAAAAATAATGATATTTTGGCACATCACACAGATGGAGACCACAATAATTACTACTTAATTTAGCAGGTTTAGGTTATAAACTGTGGCTTGTAAGGCAGTGGGATAGAAAATATAGTACTTTGGTCCTCTCTTCACTGGGGCAAGGAACTCTGGAGAATATGAAGAGACACCACTGCCTGTTTGATGCTGAGCATCTTGGCTGGGATGCCACCTGGTCTTCACATAGACCATGCAAGATTGGGCAAGGCTCTGAACACCCACTCCTTTAACTGTGCTTTTAAGGAAGGATTGTGAAGCATCTGGCTCTCAGCTAGAAAGTCAGAATGCAGGAAATGCCTTTGCAAGGAGCATTTGCCAGCTGTGGTTTCTGGTATGTTGGTGGGTGGGTTCTGAACATGGCCATCTCGATAACAAAATGCCTAAAGCCAGACCCTGCTCATCGTTCATCAAAGGATCATTTTCTTTATCTCTCATTTCAATTAAATGTAGAGTTTCTAAAACAAAAAAACAAATGGTACTTCTCTCAGAACCACATTTAACATCTTAAGCCTTGTCATGTGCACCAGGAGTAGCCAGGTCACAGCTAAGGATCAGGCTTATCTTCACAGTTAAAGTAATTTCCTTGACTTTCTCCAAAGAATTTTGTATCCCCTGAAATCTTTCATATCGTACCATATATGAAAGGTTTTTTTTCTGGGAAGATTTTAGAGGAAAAATAACAAAAGAGGTTATAATGTTTTCAAAAATGTCCTTATTTTGATCGTGTTAATTATAAAAATGTAAATACAAAAATATTCTTCTATCTAGGGGTTACTATTATTCATATTTTTCTTCCTAAGGAAGTATGGAGAAAGAAAACATCCTATAATTTGATTGGGTTATTTGAGATGTATATTGTCTAGGTTTTGGTTTTTATAGAGGTACATTTTTAAAAAAAAATGTATTTGGGATTCCAATAGAAGGGTATGGGTGAAGTTAGGTTTTGGAATGAAATTGCATTTAAGAGGAATGCATGTTTAAATAATACTGATAGGAATAAAATACCAGTTAAGGATCATACTAAGCTTGCTTCTTTTCTGTACAGTTTCTCACACTCCCAAAATGTCTGCTATCTACTATTCCTTGGATTCAGAACTGGTCTAGGCCAGCTGTTTTTGTGTAAGATCCAAAGTGTTGCAGAGATGTCCATTTAAATCCTATCAGGTGAAGCAGGAGTCTTATCCATGGTGGTGTTAGGAGTGGCAGGACCTGCTGCTAATCCCTTCCTCATTGTCAAGCAGTGACATCTCTGCTGGGGCTTGCTTGAGGCCCGTGGAGCCACATCACAGGGTCAAGCCCATGGAACTAGAAGTGTCTCTCCCAGCTGTGTATTTCTCATCTGCCTTGTGTGGGGCCAGGGTGCTGGTTTCCTGCCCACGAGCTGAACACATGGCTGCCAAGCCTTCCAGGTACGTGAGGACAGGTGGCTGGGACACGCAGGCGAGAAGGAAGGGAGCAGGATTTCCTGTGGGCAGCATCCCCTTGGGATCACTACCTCGGCTGGACAGTTTGCTCAGCCTGCCCGTGAGGAAGGATCCTACTTGACTTATGAATCCTGTGCAGTCACAATGCTAGACGTGGACCAGTTAAGCACCCACCCAAGATTTGTTTGGCTTTGGTTACACAGCATACTTTGCACAAGTATTGGTCTTTTTGGCAGTTTTAGTGAGCATATGACAAGCATGCATCTTGGCTCTCTTTCCTCTTTCTAAACCCATTGGGAAAGCCCAAAGATCCTTGACTGATTTCAGAGATCCTTGGAGGCTTTAGAAGATCTCACTGAAATAGCATCTGGCTTATCAGAACGTGAAATGGTCTTTTCAAGAGCTCCAACATTAAAAATGAGCTAAGTTTTATTACAGAACGTCTCATCAATAGTTAGCTTACTTGTTGGCAGACTGTGATGAATTCAATTTAACGCTTCCATTCTGCTTTTAGGCCCTATCTTAGAATTTGGAACTGATAGGACTTTTCTACTTGCTACAGGGCTAAGTTATAGAGTCCTTCCTTATTTTTAAACTCAGAATTTCACAGCAGTTTCTGTGTAAATGAATTAATGCTGATGAAAGAACTGCAAAACATTTTTGAAAGAAAAAAAGATTGTTCTCAAGTATTAGAAGTGTTTGAAACTCTGCCAGGTTTCAGAAAGTGCTTCTAAGTTCTGTCTTTCATACTTTTCTGAAATGTTTATTTGAAACATGATTTTAATAGTTTTGAAGATTTTTAGTGAATTAAAATTTCAAGTGGCCGTTTTAGTGAGATGTTGTTAATTATTACTGTAAAAACTTAGAAATATTGGTTAGAAGCTCTCCAAGTACAAAGATAATTCTCTAAGAACAGGTCTGTTTCCAGTTGCTTTCTCTTTGGAGTGATAGAAAACGCCCACTTTCTGAACATAAGTTGTTTGGATTGGAAGGGTAAGTTCCTGTTATAATGAATTATTTCAGGAGGAAGGTTGTAATACTACATATGCATTAATCTCTCCAGAACTTCTAAATCCCATAAGAGCCTGTGGAGGAGGAGTTCCTGGAAGCTTTCCCATCCTATGAAGTTTATTCGTAAAACGTGATGCTCTGAAGCCTTCTCTCAGGGCACGAAATATCGTTATGAAACTATATCCACAGCTCCAGAGCTCAGGCTGCAGCTTTTGGCAGATCTGGAGGGGAGGTTGGCCATGGAAAATGGTTTTTCTTTGTAGCCAGTAGTTGATATTTCCCTATGCAAGCTGGGCTGCTAATGATTCTTTTGGTAGCTACACTATTTAAATCTCCTTGAAGGCAAGTTTGTTAGCCGTTTTTATGAAAAATTTATATTTCTCTTAAGTCCCTTTTATTGACATTTTTTCCATCTGAATATGAGGAATTGAATGGAAAAGGGAGACTGTTGGTTAGTGGCAGATTGCAGGGATGCAAGGACATCCCAGGTGGTAAGAGCTGATAGGGGCTTCTTTTATGTTCAGTAGTGGCAAAGGGGATTTTCCTGTTCTCTGCGTAACAGAACATCTGAGGTTCAGACCCTTTCAGACCCTTTTTCATCATCTTGTAGCATGCCAAAAAACTTCACTGGCTAGTGCAAGTTTGGGGAAGATATATTTTCATATCCAAATCAAGTTCCAAAGAATGTTGTGCAGTGACATGAAAGATCCAGGGGAATTGCATAGGGATCCTGATCTTTGTGAAAGGGGTCCAGTAATTGGGTTTTAAGTATTGTGGGAAGGAAATAAGTCTGTATTTATGTTTTCCTTAAACACAGGTGAATACTTGACATTTGCTTTTCCTCCTATCAGTTCTATGAAGCTTTTCTCACTCTTGCCCATCTGGTTGACAAACTGCTTACCTATGCACATGGTTAAAGTCCTCATGCAAGCCCCTGTGCTATGCCCACAGAAAAGAAGAGGTGGGGAATGCATGCCACCCAATGTTTGCTTGGGTGTCTCTGAGGTTACCCTCATTGTATGACCCCTCTCTGCAATCATTATTAAAAAATCTTGACCTATCACCTGCAATGGTACCTACAATCCTTCACCTACATGGTGCCGCTTTATCCCTGTGTCAGTGGTTGGTTGCTTGGCTGCTGGGGATGCTTTCCTACCTCCAGGAACAGCAGTGAAGAGTTGAGACAGACTGCCTTCCAGTGCAGAGCACTGCACAGCTCTTTGCTCACAAATGCATTTCTTCATGGCTACCTTAATGTATAAGATGTTTAAAAATGAAAACCAAAACAGTCCTAGAAAATAACAAAACAAACCATGTACAGTGTAAAGGGTTGCAGCTGCCCCTCTTCTTTCTTCCCATGTGCCTTACTCCTGAGTGGCTCGTGGTCTTGTACTGACAGGGGGAGCCCCAAGGCATAGGTCCTGGGGGCTTGAGCATGATCAGCAGATCAGAGCTGAGATGTTTTCCTCTCATGCTGTAACCTGTCTGGTTAATGGATTATATGCTAAAGCATTTAGGCCTGTGGTCCAATGCTTCCTGTCCGTGACGCCTGCTGATGGCCATGCTGGGCTGTGCTCAGGAGGCACTGAGTTGAGATGGACATTTGTAATGGTGCTTGCACTTGTCTCCACCCAGGGAATCTAGGTAGCATGGATGAGGTCTGGAGCCTTGAGCATGTTGGACTCTCTTGCAGACAGATCAAGCCCCTTAACATGGGTTTGATGGCATACAAGGTAGACAGGGAGAAATCGTGGTCTCGAGAGTTTGCTCAAACCTGCCTATCCCAGTAGTGTGAACTGAGACCCGAGAGCTTTTTTCCAGGAGAAGCTGGCAAGTAGGTGTGCAGTGCCTTAAAGAGTTGTTCATGTGCCGTTGTGGCTAGATTACAATAGATTTCAGGTACTTCAGTGCAGAAATATGTATTAGCACTTGGGTATGCAGAGAAATAACAAAGTTAAAAAAAATAGCTTGGTCTTTTATTACACTGGAGTAATTTAAGTCCCCAGATCATTATGTCCTGATGTTCATGCTATGATGCAAATACTGAACATTTATGATGTTTTAATTTAAATTCCTTGATACACTTTTATGTGTATTACTTCCTTCTTTCTTTCTTTTTTTTTTTTTTTTTTTAAAGGCCCTGCAGTGCAGACAGCAGTGCCTGCATGTGGCAGAACCCCAGCTGCCTGCCTGCAGGGGGCAGAAAGGAATTTGGCTGTACAGGGAGAGCTTTGCTCAATGGACCAGGTGCAGTGTGGTTTGCCTTTTTTCTTTTCCCATTGCTTTCCTCTAACACACTAGAGGAGCCACAGCTGGAGGCAAGAATCCAGCCTTGACAGAGTGCTGTCCTGATCTGATATGACAGGCCTTGTAGAAGCGTTCAGCCTTGACCCTTTGTTGCTTTCAGGAGGGAAATCCCATTAGATAACAACTGTACCAATGAGACTGAAAGACTTTATATTTAGATTTTAGGGTGGTGGCTGGTGTGTGGTGAGGTGTGGTGTGGTGTTTTTTTTTGTTTTTTTTTTTTTTTTTTGTGTCCTTCAAAAGGAACTATTGGAAAAATAGACGTTGAATGTATCTTGTTTTTTGAATAGTCCACAAAGTGTTACACTTTGTTATTACATTTCCTATTTGGTTTCTTCCTGGAAGAAGTTGGAAAGTCTTGCTGCACAGGGAGAATAAGCTTCCTGGGTTGATAGGTTATCTTGGAAAGTGAAAATACCTTGGGACAGGAGCACTAAAAAGGTTTATCAGAAAGCAGGAGTTAGGAGTCTAAAAGTAAGGACAGAAATCAGCGTGCTGAAGAAACCTCTGTTGTGACCACAGAAGTGAAGGAGTAGCAGGGACAATTCGGATCCACTCCTTGCCAGTTTGCTGAAGTAGATTTGAATGGAATTGAATGTATAACTAGCCCCTAATTTCCAAAGCATTTTTGTGTGGGTTTAGCAATCTAATTCCTGTCAAACCCAATGACTGTCATATTGACGCAAATACCAGGCAATATTTAGAAAATTTGGGAAAGGTATTTTGCCAAGCAAGAAACATCCACCCACCCCCCTCTTTTACCATGCATTCCTATAGGAATCAGAAATACAGAAGAAAGGGAAAAAACATACCGACATGTTGACCATTCTAACAAAAATCTCACTGTGCTGGTCTTTTTTTGGAATATTTTTTAAGTTTTCCCTTGGCTGGAGGCTTTTGAAAGAAAGAAAAGACTCATCTTCTGTCTTGAATTAACTTCGTTAATGATTAACAGAGCAGTACAGTATGTGTGGTGTGTTTTAATTAAATCAGAGGAGACATGATTTGGACGAGATTTTAGTTTCACTTTGAAAGTTATTAAATAAACTGATGCTGTTTGCTCTCTGAAAGTTCCTGGGAGCATCCGGTTAGTCAGTAATCCCTGTGCAGCTAGTGAAATAAAGCCTCTTCCAAAACACCTCAGGGCCATTACCAGATACTCAAAATGAGTGGTCCAGTCAGACGGGGGTAGAGCTGATCACTAAACTGCACAAGGCAGGGTCCTGGTCTGAGGCTCCAGTTTCATATTTTTAAGCTAAGCTCAGGGATCAGAAAGGCCCAAGTGGAGTATTTCTAGTCAAGGTTTGCATTTTGAATACCTCTGAGCTGTTCAAGTGGCATAAGCTGTTGAACAGTTGCTGCCTTTGGTGGAATTCAGATGGCTTTTGCTAGCTGAGTTTATTGGGTTGTTTGTGAAGTCAAGATCCTGACGCGGGCTTGGATGTTGTTCACCAGTAAAATTCAGAGTATCATGCGATGGGAGCCTTTGGTACAGGAACGTCTCCATAAATTGGCCCAGCAGGAAATGCTCTTCTTTTTTCAGAGCTGTGTGCGTGTGTGCCTGTGCACATACTTATATAAACTCTTCCAGCAGAGGAGAATCAAGCCTGAAGCCTGAACTCAGACCATGGCTTCAGACTGAAGCGAGGCAGTGGATGCTCTCACTGGTATGTGTTGGAACACAGGGGCAAACAGATGCCACGTTTCACACTTCATGAGTTTACTGCTGTTTACTGGGGTGTCTGTTAAGGAGCTTTGGCTTAGGCTTCTATCCATGCCCATGGACCAGTAAAATCAAGGCAAAACCTGTTTTGGCTAGAGATGCATCTATCCTCTGTGTCTGTATTATACCTACCGTGTTGTGGTAGGCTTTTGTAGCTCCGTTTGAAGTGAGTAGTAATATTTGGAGCATGCCTGTTAATATATTAAAAAGTAACATTAATAATCTGATATAAAACTTGTTGAAATTAATGACTGCCAAAAACAGTTGAGGCATGGAGAAGTTGCTTCTACGTTTTTGGCAGTTTTTTCAGCTTTCTGTTTTGTGGACTCTGCAGGTATTCTACATGGCTGTAAGCAGAAGTCCCGCAAGTCAAATAAGTTTCTGGACTTTGAATGCTACCCTTTGCACTACCAAAGCTGAAATTTAGTAACAGCAGTTATTGCTCCAAGCAAGCTACAGTTTGGGTATAAATGAGAAACAGCAAATTTAAAAACCGCCAGCCAAAATAATAGCTTCTTTTTATTGCAGTGAGACCTGACATGTGTCTCTGAAATGCATAAAACACAAAAGAATGTGTGTGGAAGTGAATGGGTGGGCAGTGGCCCTCCCCTCTGCTGCTGCTGGCAGCTGGAGAGATACGGGCTCCTGCTCAAAGCAGGAGGGGACCAGTCTGTCCCTCACTAGTGACAGAGCCAGGGCATAGGGAGAGGAGGTAAAAGTAGCCTTTGTGGATGCTTCCATCAAGCGGTTTCCTCCATTTCAGTTGTTTAAATGTCCAGAAAGCAGCTAGATTCTGACCATTACATAGAGGCTACTGTTTGGATTGTAGTGTTTAGTGAAAGCAATGAAAACATGACATAAAACAAAAGCTATGCTTTGGTGGAAATAGTCTATCACGCTTGTGAAATATTATGCTGTTTTTTTTTCTGGATTGTCCATTGCCCCATAAGTAACTGACAGAGAATGCACACACCAGCAAATGTGTTTTTCAAATCAAGTTTCAATTTACAGTGGAAGTTCTCCTTGGGATATAATTTTAACACTTGTCTTGGAGTTTGTTTTGTTTACTGCTACATCCATACATGCAGTCAGTAGCTTTTCCATGTGAGAAGCAGGATAATACATCTCGAGAACTGGGGACAGTCAGAGAAAATTACATTTTTTTCCCCTGCAGAGGACCAAACTTCTGCCTGCACTGTCCAAGACCAACCTGCCATCAGATAGGATTGAGTGCTGCATGGGTTCTATATGGGTCTTTAATATCTGGAAGTACATTACTGCAAGTGTTTACAGTTTCAGGCTTTAGGCTTTGGCATTTTGCTGTACAGGGTTGTGTTCCCAATCCTGAAGAACTTGTCTGTGCAAACAGTTCTCTCATCTGTTAAGGCATTAGCTACATGATAATGTGTCTGTGTGAGCATGCAAACTCTGTTTGCATGTGACTCCACGAATTTGCACATGTATAAGCCCAAACCTACATGTTCCAATCTCAGTATTCATTTTAATATATACAACCACTTTATGGCTGGGTAAGTATTACTCACAGGTTTTACTGAACACATGAAATGTTTGGCACTGCTGCTATTTGAAGGCATTCAGACAGGTTACAGTTAAAAAATAAGGGGAGGAATAGCTGCTATAGCTGTAGGATGGCTTCTTAGTACTGAGCCCTGTAAGAGGGCGGAAGACTTACCACTGGCAAATGGCAGAATCTCTGTTACTTGAGATATTTAAAACTGGACTGGAAAAAAAATACCCAGTAAGATATAGTTCAGCATTATTTGGTAGTGGAGTACAAAACCTTGGTTTTATGAGTACTCAAGAGATTTACTCCAAGACCTTGTGTATAGGTTGCCAGACTTTACCTACTGCATATGATTTAATATGCCAAGTGTTATTTGTCTGTGAAATCAAGTCCCTGCTCACATGCCAGTGTCCTAGAGTGAAATCTCATTGGAAGGTGAATGCAGATGTTTTTTGCCCTGTGAGATGCATACACAGAGTTCCCTGCAGTGAACTGTATTGGGGCATTTGAGAACAGACCTTAAAAATCCCAGCAGTCTGTCTGTTCCGTGAGAACATGAAAGGGAGTGTGGCATCTTTCGTTTTCCCAGGGAGGGAACAGTTAAAAATATTCTTCAAACAAGGATCAGATGTTAATGTCATTAGAATGGATTTTCATAAAAAACAGAGTTCTGCTTCTCTTGCAAAATGCTAGGAGCTGTGCAAAGTCCTCTACAAATCTGCCTACTTATTTCAGAGTAGAGGCAGTGCAGGGTGAGCTATTTGCTGTCTCTGAAGGGAATCAGATATGCTTCTGTAAGTTATTTGTCTGCCCATTTTAACTTGGAAAAAGATTAAACAAAGAGCTAAAGAAACATGAAGTTATTTGAGCAACAGGACAAGAACAGTGAGCAGCACAGCAAACCTGCAGTTGACAAACAGGTACAGAAAAGAATTGGCTACCTATTGAAAGGCATGGTCTGGGTGGTGTGTGTGATTCTGTCAGGTTCTAAATTCACTATAATCCCAAAAGAAAAAGGATATGAGGGCCATTGTCATCAGCTCAGTGAAAACTCTGCCTTATGCATGTAGGAATAGTTAAAGTAAAAATAACAAAGAAAATATTAAGTGGTTCTCTGGATGACCTCTGGACATTCTTATTGTTAGTATGAATAGATGTTGGAACCTCCCAGTAACAATTTCCTTTTGGAAAGCTCTCATGTCTCCTTCCTCCTCCTCATTTTGCTGCTTTTAATGTTGAGAAGCTAGGAAAGGCCTTGTAGTTCCTTTCATTGTGGTAATAGATGAGCTCTACAAGAGCCAATTGACTTAAATTCATTGGCATGAATGACATATCTCAGGTGGCCTAGTTTAGTTAGTGTTTGTTTATTCAGTTTTTTTTTTCCCTCTTTCTAGTGTCTTTCTTAGGGCTTTTAGTGTCCTACAGCCAAGTAATACTCTCTGAGGCATCAGAACATATAAGGAAAGCAGGTTGAGACATGCATCTTCTGCCTCCATCATTCTCCTTGCTTTAGATACTCATGTGAATTTTTGAAATGATCTAGGGGAAGGTGATTTGCCTCTTCCTGCTCCATATGCAAGATCGTCACCTCAGGGCCACAGCGTACAGAGAGTATCCCTCTCAGTTAATTTACTGAAGAAAGTAAACAACAAACATTTGGCTTCAAAATACTAAAGGGGTTATTAAGTACAAGGATCTATAACTGGCTCAGATCCTCCTCCCACTTCTTTTTAAAGGGGTTGCAAGCATGGCAAGATCTTGGCTCTGTCAGCCTCTTTTGGGGAACCAGTTCTGTGTTGCTGTAAACTTATGGAGCTGCTGGGTCTGCACCCAAATGAATGTGAATGCTTGGCACTGCAGGGGTTAGCCTTGGCAGAGCCCTCCTTTGTGTTGCAAACTGCATCACAAAATGTCCCTGTAGCTTTTGTTAAAACTGATGTTCCTCAGCTGATTGGGACCTTATGACTTAAATGGTGGGCACAACTCCAAGGACAGCTGAAGGTGAAGCCTCCTAAGCACTCACCAGTGCAACAGGATGCTGCTCATATGAGTTACCCCAGGTCCACTTGGCAGTACGCTCGTTGTCTGTAATGTCTGGATTAACATGCACGTGTCCAGAATTGCACACTTGATCTTGCAGCTTTGCAAGTATGACAAGTCATGGTTGTAGCAATTTCTGGATGGGGAAAAAAAAAAAATCAACACTAGCGCTGTCAAATGAATATGTGGGACATAAACCTGCAGAGCGTTTTGGGCAGCTGGTGACAAGAATAACTCTCACAGGTTAATGCTACAGACAGATGGGCAGAGAGACTGATACTGCTTGGAAGTGGGATTTGCTCACGTTATTGATTTTCAGTTCTTCATTTGCAGGCAAAGATGGTACATGTGTTGAGGATAGACTTGTGCCATGGCCAGCATTGCTTATTGCTCGATCAATAGGCAAATGACATCAGTTCTCAGTAGTGCTGTGGAGATATAGGCAAGAAGATACAATCTGATGTTAGAAGTCTTGCACCAAATAAAAAACAGGTTGATCATGTGAATAATTGCATTTCATCTAGAGTGAAGTTCTCCTCCAGACTTTTATAATGCAAAACATTATTTGGAAAAGCAAAAGAAAAGATAATTGGGATTCTTCTAATTGTGCTGTTCTAAGGGGGATAGTAAAATACTGTTCTGGGGTCTACCACAAGTGCAAGAGGCTTCCCCTGTTCCTAATGACCCAACAAATAGGTCAGATTTTCCATCTAGAGACAGAATCTGCATGACAGTAGGGGCAGATTTTTGAAAAATTTGGAACTATTCTTTGAAGATGTAGAGCTTAGTGTTTTAGAGGATAGTCAATTTGCTTTTATTTTTATCCTGTCTGGAAGCAGTTTTGTTTATGAGCACTGTAGTAACTTGACTATTCTAGGATGGATTGAAAAGAGTGTAGAACTCGCTCAGTTGGAAAAAAAAAAGTTTCTGTGACACAATAGTAAATACAAACCTGTATTAGAAATCTGCAGGGCTGCCTTGCAACCCAGTTTATAGTTTCATAAACATAAACTCTTACATCTGACATCTGATTAAAATCTATATTTTGGCAGAACAGCAATAAAATCTCTGTTTTTTCCAGAGGGAAGAATTCTGTTTCTGTAATTCCCCAGTAGTAGAAATGCCTTTTCCAGGAAGAGTAAACGACTCCCTTCTCACCAGCATTTTTTAAGGATTCTGCACATTCACACTGCCTTACATGTCCTCTTGCCCTTGAAGACAGAGTAAAAGAAACAGAGATGGCCTGCCTGCTGCACCCTCATCTCATTTGCAGATCTCCCTGCAATCAAAGAAATGGAATTCCATATTTTTCTCCCTTTGCAGGCAGCACTATTGAACTTTCTTTGCTCCAGACCAGAATTCCAGTGTATTTTATACACTAAAAAATGCAGAGGTTTCTTGTACTTTAGAACAAGGCACTGGGTTTGCAGAAAGTGTGTGTGAAGAAATACAGCAACTTCTTGGTGCAAAAAAAAACCCCACCCTGACATTCTTGGGGACGGAGATCAGTCACCTATCTATAAAGAATAGTTACCTTTTCACAAAAACCTATCTCCTTGAAACTGTAGAGGAAGCTCTTGGGAGGAAGAAACTGCAGTTATCGACTGCAGGATTTGAGCCAAAGGTGAATGAATATCAGTGCCCCAAGCAAAGTGCAGTTTCATGCAAGCTCTGAGAAAAAACCCTGCCAAGGTTGATGCCTCTTTGGGCGTCCAGCCTCACCCACGGCTCGGTGGGGAGCAGATTGCCTCAGCGTGCACTCCGAGGTAAGAGTGCCACCTACTGAACCCACACACTCTTGCCCACAGAAGGGTGAGCTTGTAGTGGAGATTCCCCTTTGGAGCACTAATCCATCCACACCCACTCTTGTAATTTATGAGGTTTAACAAGATGAGAACCTGGGGTGGAATGGCTGCGGGAGTGCACAGTAAGCTGTTTCAGTTCACTCACATATGCAGGCTCAAAGGGGTACAAGAGCCAAGCATGTGAAATCAGGGTAACTAGTGGTGCCTCTATTTAAATCACTTTGTTTGCATTTCTGTTTCCTGCTGCATTCACTGGATTAGATGGAAGAACATCGAGGAGAGTCTGTTAGGTTGAATTTAGCTCCAGCTCCATTTGTTAATCCCTTTGCTAAACACAAGACTGTCTTACCTTGACTGCAGCTGAGCTTGCAGCTACTTCCAACCTCCCAGGATTTGTTCCTGTTTGGCAATCACCCTCCAGCCTTTTGAGCTATCTGATCCAGCTTGACCTTTCACAAGTTACACTACATGCAAGTGCCTACAAAATGCTTAGGCAATGATTTACGATGAAAAAGGAGGACTGTTTCCTTGACCATTGTTTTATATTTGGGTCCTCTCCCCTCATCATCTCTTGGCAGGCAGGAATGTGACTTTCCTACAAGCAAATACTTGTGAAGTCACCTCTGTGCAGTGCTCAGGCTGCTCAGTTCTCAGACAAGCTTGCTAAACAGAAGCATTTCTTGTGAAAGCTGAATGAGAAGCAAGCATTTGTCAGTCAAGTTGAGCAGCTGAGAAATCTGCAGGAATTTCTGTAACTGGCATCCAGACATAGGAAAGAGGATCTATTAGAGAGAATACAGTAAAAAAAAAAAAAATTTAAAAAAAATCATATGATCACAGAGCAGAGGGGGGAGAAGGGAAGGGAGGATACAAAATAGATAATGAGCTTGACAATAGGCAAATAGAGAGTGTCATTACGGGAGCTACAGAACCGACCAAATGGTTAACCTGTGGGGTGGAAAGAGCATCCAATGAGTTTCGCATGCCTGAAAGGATAATGGCACTTTTATTATCTCATTCCACGCCCTGATCATCCGTCCATTTGCTCCCTGGAGCTGGCAGCAGTTTGCACTGATTCATACGCTGCAGACATGATCAGCAGATCATACTGCAGGCAGAACTTATCAAGCCTTTCCAAGTGAGTTGCCGATTTATTATGATATCTGTATGGATTTAGCCTTTTGGTGGTGTGTAGGAAGTGCTGGGTGGTGGTGACGGGAAAGGGGAGCAGAACGGTGTAACAGGCTGGAAAGCTGGTTGAACTGGGGAATGAGTGTTGCATGCAGACCGGGTTCTTTTGCTCCTCTCTTCTCTGTATTGTGTGCTATTGTCTAAAGGAGAAGACTTTACATTTATGCATTTCTCTTACGTGAACTGCAGAATTTAGATTGCTTCATTCAGTGGCAGAAGGATATGTTGGAAGGACTGGTTGTGAATAGGAGTCCTGTTAATGGGAAGTTTGCAGAAGTTTCAGTTTGTGTGAAAGTTTTGGGTAACACAGATTGCTTGATTCACTGAGTAAATAAAGTCCTCATGGCACGTTCAACCCTGAATGTAGGAGGGAAGCGAGAGAAGAAAATCAATTAGCCCGTGTAATATTGCCAAAGAAACTATCTGCTTTATTTTGGGTCCTGTGTTGTTGTTTTGTTCGTCTGTTTTATATGTTGAGGGGTGGGAAACAGGGCACTGCAATGTTTCTAGAATACTGTGATTTATATCAGGGCTTTGTTTAAAATTTGGAAGATGTTTTAAAAAGCAACTGGGATTTCTGGGTGCCTGTTTTTGAAATTTCCAGCATGAAGTCCTGTGTTCTCGAAGGGAGAGGGAGTTCAGAGTTTCCTGAAACTCATCACCTCCAACAAGTCCCTTCCAGGAATCTGAAATCCTTCATCGTGATTTCAGAAATTGGGCAATAAATAATGATTTAATTAACAGTGTGTCAAGTGGGTTCGTTTTGTTGTGTTGGTTTGTGGTGGAATACAGCTGCAAGCCACAGCAGCCAGCTCTCCAGTTCTCTGGAACCAATATGAGGGGTAAGCAAGGGAGGAGAAAGGGCAAATTGAGGAGATTTGGACACTTTTTGTGCTGATCTAACTGGTAGAAACCTGGACTCTCAATACCTACTGTGGGTAGCTGGCCCTGAGTGCAGTGGCCCAAGCTGAAGCCTCTTAGGTGACCTCCAGACTTTTTCACTGGTCTGCCTTGGGACTGGTTTAGCTAGATGTCAGGGTCTGTTTTTCTTAAAAAAACAGGAATCTTTGGATATCCTTGCTAAGAGAGATTCTCCTCCACTCCACTTTGGGTGAGGGAAAGAACCAGCAGTGTGTTAACTTTTTGCCTGGTGTACCTCCGAAGTGTTGGACGAGTGCTGGGACAGTGACCTAACTTGTGTGTGCTGTAGCACCCACCATTATATTATGTGAATTGAGTTCACTGAAGTCAGTTAAATGATATCTGAGTGAAAACAATTAAATCCTTTTCTCTTGGAGCATGTTTAGCTACTATACTGTTGTTTTCCTGTATCTTGGGAGATTTGTGTCCTGTAACATCTTCTAAAGAAGCGCAGACACGCCTTGACAACCAGACATGGGTTTTCTTTTGTCAAGATTCAGAGTAGCATATTTGGAGAAGAAAAGCAAAGCTCTCTTTGGCTAGGACTCTTAAGAGAAATCAAGTGTGTGGCCACCATTTCAAAACTGATTTATTCCCTTTTAACAAACACCTCCATGACCTCAGACCAAAAGTGGGGAAGACACCTTTAGCATTAACCAAAAAGGCTTCTTCAAAGCATTGCTCAGTGAAATACATGATGAAATACTGCCCTTCCCAGGCTGAGGCATAACGTAATCACTCCAAGTGCTCATGCCTTCTCAGGAGATTGCAATGGAAATTAAGAAGCATTAAAATCCTTATAAGTTAACTCTCTGGAGACTCGCCAGGGAAAAGGAGGAGGCTATCATTTGAACGAGGTACAATGTGATTTGTAACTACTTGCAAATGTCCTCTCATGGCCCCTTTGTATGATCATTTCAGCTGCATATTTTAAAGAAATGCTTTACACTCTCAGTGTACTCATAGTATTTGTAGAAAAAGTTGTAATTGCTGAATAGCTGAATGTAATCCTATTAGCATTTGATACACTAGGAATTAAAAGCAGAAGCTGTAATCGTAGCCAAGAAATCATTCTGGTTGGCTTAAATACATAAAGACTAATTAATAAATGTATAAAGATTGAATTGACTCACTTTGCTGGACACTAAAGTGTTTACTGTGCAAGTTCCCAGGGAAAATAGAAGTCATCTCTGCCAACAGGTAGAATGTTTTCTTCCAGCAAATTATAACTTTTGTTCAAACTTCACAGATCCTGGGCACTTTGGCTGTTGGAAATTCACTCTTTCACAGCATTTTCTCCATATTGTAGGTTATCTTTTCTGTTTCTTGACTGGATGTTCAAGACTTATAACCAGCTAGTTTTGTTAGGAGAAAAGAAGGGTTGAAGAACACGCTTCTCCACAGACAGCAGGAGTGTTGGTGGCATTGTGTTATTTAGTTAATTCTGCTTCAAAAATCAGTGCTGTTCATTTTCACTTGAAGCCATCTCTTTACTTTTTTCTGGTCTTCTCTGTTTCATTCCTTTTCCCCAGTGGGCAATGGCCTGAATTCTTAATTTGTAAAAGCTTCTTTACATTACTGAGGTAAAATAAGATGGATGTAATGTAACTAAAGACCAGATGCACAAAGATGTTAGCCTGTAGTGAGCCTGTTTCTCTCCATTTTGAAAGCTAAGAATCCAAGTCAGTTTCTGAAAGTGGATCTTCCCCAACAGTGACAAGTGTACCATGGGCCAAGAAATAGGCATTTTCCTTACAGTGTCCTGTCCATTTGTGAGCTGAAATGTTTATATCCAAGGTGCAGCTCATTGACTGATGTTTAGGAACGAAGTCCACAGCACTTGGGATGGTGAGTCCTTTTAATGCAAATAGGTTTATCTATGGATGCACCCATATATTTATGTTAAATACTGTATTAACAATGCTCCACGTATATGAAGCATTGTTGATGTATTACTTGTCACCACTTGAATGAAACACATGTGCTTTGGTTTCTGGTCTACACAACAGGAGGGACAGTGGCTGTTGAAGACTGAATGTCCATTTCAAGATTTTGTTGTTAGATTTAGGAACTTTCCTCGTAGAGGGTCAGAAGAAATTCAGTGGAAAAGCTGAACCAGTTTTGAGTGTGATTATCCTTGGTAGAAGAAACATTATGGCAGAAAGAGGACAAGTATATAAGGAAACATCTCTGAGACTTTACAGCCATGTTGTCACGGTGAAAGACCCTCTTCATTTTCCAGCATAAGCAAAGGCATTGGGTGCAGGAGCACAAAGCTGGATTAATCTGTGTGGAGTTCTTGGCAACCACCTGAGTCTGAAGTCATGACTCTATGAGAATCAAATTTCTAAGGTTTTGTCAGAGAACAAGTGACTCTGGAGAGTTTCATGAAAACCCTAAGCTGAATTCTTCACCCTGTCCAAGCCTTGGTTCAAGCTAGGACAGTAGTAAGAGATACCAGACTCAAGCTGGTACTGCTCTTTGTGAATCCAAATGCCTGAAGTGAGTTGTGAGAATTGTTTCTGATTAAGGTCAAATTTAGAAAAAACGGGAAAATTGGGGGAGCTATGAGCAGAGCAGAACTTATTTGGGTGTTCATGTCAGGTTTCTGAAACTAGCTTTGTCTAAATGAAAACAAGAGGACATACTTTTTAAAATTAAAATGCTCCCTTTTTGCCACTTTCTGAATAAGCAATTACAGAACTGCATTGTTGCTTTTTTTTTTTTAATAAAGCATTTTTTTCTTTTTAAAATCTTTTGATTCAAACTGGCCTATGTTTTGAATTAAAAAAGTTAAAAGAATAAACTTAGATGAAGGATTTGCCTTCTTGTTTCAGGATGAATTAAAATTAAACAGCCCTGAACATTTTCCATATCGCTTCATTCTGACAAGAGTTTTCTTCTGCTTCAGCAAAGCTAGAAAATTCATTGTTAGTGCAGATCTTAAATCCAGATAGCTCCTCCACAGCCACACTGTTGGCATAGGTGTTCAGCCAGCGGGGGATGGGGGTGGCAGAACTTCATCCTGCTTCTTCATACCCCTGCCTTTCCCTTTCCTGCACACTTGCGGTCCCGGGGCTCTCAATCTACCCTGTTCCAAATTCAGAGTAAAACAAGAAGGTTCAAAAGAACCAGGGACATTATCTGGTGATTATTTTAGGACCTCTGTGTTCCTCTGTCCATAAATATGCATATACGTCCATATAATGCAGATGAAGTAAACTACATAATCCAAACCAATACATCTAACAATCCAACCAAGAAAAACACTTCCATTAATCACTGAAATAATTGAAACAGGGAGACCTAACTGACTGTAACTTTTCATTCCTTTTGCATTTTATTTTGTTAAAGAAAACATTTAAATTTCTTTGCGCTATTTTCATGTACTGACATTTGCTTTATGTTTTGAACTATGTAAGCACTTTAGTAAAAAGTGTCCTTGAATTCAGTAAGGTTGCTTAAATACACAAGCAGCTGCAGAGCCAAGCTTATAATTATATATCTGTATAATGTTAGCCTTCATACATATATCTATTCCAATTTTATGCCTCCGTTTCATAAAATCTATGATCAAATTTTGGAGGCCAAACTAAGCTGATGTTGTCCCTTTTAATTTAGGACTCAGCCCTTTTATTCTCCTCCTGTGTTTTATTTTTATTAGTTGCCTTTTTTTTTTTTTTGTGCTGATGTGAAGCACATATTGTAAAAGCCACTTATTAGAGCCAGAATTTTACAGCATGGAGACTGTCCTAATAAGGGGAAAAAACTAGCCTTTTATTGGTGAGGTAAGAGAAATCAGGCAGTGTATAATTTTTTTGCTGATTGAGAAGGATAAGGTGCGGTTTGGCAGGTATTGCATTGGTTTGGCATTTGCTGACATGGTTCCTCTTTTCTGCAGTTCAAATCCTTTGCAGAGTAGACAGTCATGGAGGGATTCCACCGTGCTGCCCTTTGCCTCTCCCTCCCCTTTTCCTTCTCTTTTCACAAGTTTTCAGTTTTGCCTTGAAATCTCCCTCTGACACAGAAACTGGATGTTGTAATGAGAAGTTTTTGCAAGTCTAACAGTGCCATAACGTAATCACCTTTTTACAGAACAGCAGGCACGTTGGAACATAGTTTTCCATGTGTATTGTTCTAAGTCTAAAGCATTTAAGCAGTTTTAAGTTGTCAGAAAAATCCCACTTTAGTCCAAAGCATTATGATCCAATTTCTCTCTTCTCAAAAATCTGTCACTGAAGAAAAGTAGTAACTACAAGCTTTAGTTGATGCTTTAAGTTGCTCAGCTGATTTTCTTTCAAATTGATTTGAAGGCTCATATTGAATTCCAGTGAGTAACACATACAGGCTTCAGATCTGAAGTCTTGCTAACTGAAATATCAAACCAAGTACTGGCTCTGGTTAGATTCATTCTGTGCTGCACCAGGAGACCAAAAGTGACATCACGTGGCTGCCCCCTTCCCACCTGGTGCTCCAGTATGCTTCTTAGGCTGTAGAAGAAATAACGGTTAACCTAATCAATAAATTCTCAGTTTTTCTCCATCACTTGCTTGTTTATTTTCTTCTGAGTACTGTAAGTTGGGTTGTGTTGCTTGTGAAACAATTTTTTCCTCTTTTTCTTCCCCCCATCACGGTTGTTCTAGAGTACATATCCTGTTATTGTTGAGGTTAGTTTTCTGTAGGCAGAGGATATGAAAGATAAACTTGAATGATAATAAAGCAGAAAAGAAAAATAAACAGCATTAGTAGCAGGGATTGGATGTTCCAGTTCACATTAAACAAAACGTACAGATGCACCTATAGAGGAGCAGGATATTCCCAAGAGCTCGCTGCACAAACACTTTTTCTGGGTTTGGTAGAGTTTTTTTTTAGGTCTGATGCCTGTTTGTATTCAGACCCTTCTTCCTCAAAGTCAAAATCTCTCTTCCGAAGGTCAGGGACTTTGCTAACTTTGTTGTCTTTTTTTTAACTTCCATCTACCACTCACAGACCTTAACTAAGGAACAGTGAGAAACATACAGATTGTCGTGAGCAAAAGCGACTCCGATGGAACCTGGCATGCCAACCAGAGAGGATTAACTCTGTGCAAGTAGTTTTGATTATGAACACGGATTTATTTTCAGATCTGCTTTATATTTCTCCTTAGGAGGATCTGGTCCTGCTGAGGGTCCTCCAGGTAAAGATTGTATTACAGGAAAAAAAAAAAAAAAAAAAAGACAATTCTTGGTCTAAACAGCTTAATACCTTATTCAGAAAGTATCTCCTAACTGGTGTGCTGTCCATTTCAAAAATTTAAGAAAGCAGTCCCTGCAGAAGAAGTGCACATGCACTTGTTTTCCTTCTCCTGATACTCTTAAGAAATGTGGAAGCCTGTCCTAGAGGTCCTTGAGACCAATGCACTTGTCACTACAGAATGTGAGATTTTGGCTTCTGTTTGGTTTGTTGTAGCCAAATTGCCTGCAGATTTTTTTAACCATAAAAATATATTACATGTTTCTGAAAAGGAGATGTTTGGCTTGCCACATTCCATCTGCAATATGTTGAGCACTGGAGTTACCTCAGTGTAATTCTAAAAGTGCCTTCTAGGATCACATCTGTTGCTGACCTAGCACGATCCTTACTATAAGATTTTGTTGTTGTTTTTTGGAGTTTTTTGTTGTTGTTGTTGTTGTTGTGTTGTGTTTTTTTGTTTGTTTTTTTAGTGGAGTTTGTAATTCCAGCAGTAGCATCATGGGGCAGGTGAGCCTCACAAGGCTCAATACACTGGTGGTTTCAGCATCCAAAAATGGTGTGGACCATCATTACGCACTGACATGGCCATGGTGAAACTTTTATAGTCTGTTCATTTTTAGGTTGTTCCTGGTTTTCCACCTCCTGTGAGCTACAGTGGCCCTTCCTTTGCCATGTGTTTCCTTTCCCCCTTGTTTTCAGCTCTCTCCTGCTACTGTGTTAGACAGTGAAAAGCCCAAATGAAATGTGCTCCAACCATTCTTGCACATTAATTTCTTCAGAAGCAGCCTTCCATTTTTAAAGTAGTGTTGTATAATAACCTCATGTATTTTACTTAACACCCATCTCTCCTCACTGAAGCAGATTTTTCTGCTTCTCCCGTAGGAGGGAAGCAACTGGCATGGATTCTGGGTGTGTACGATGGTGTTGTGCATCTTGGCCCTAGTCATCTGCCTCCTCCTGGAAGAGGAGTGGTCAGCTATATTGTGCCAGCAGTTTTCTTTCTTGGGATTTGAAAAAAGCCCCAAAGCCTCATTAGCAAAGTTCACATCTGCTTTCAAAGCTAGTTACTTTTACTTTAGTTAGAAAGATTAAGTCTGACTATGTTTCATCTACTTTCTCTGTTAGATCAGCCATAAAGGCTGTAGCAAAAAAGTTTTGAAGTCCTCTGCAAATGCAGCTTTTCCTCAAGACTTACCAACATGCCAAAAAGCTCCCTTAACGCAGAAGCAATGCTATCTTGGTGTTCCTGCCAATCCTTATCTATATGGCTGCGAAAGCTTCCCACTAACAGCATGTGCATTGGTGATAATTTGCAGCCCATCTAATTGAGGACAAATATTCCTGTCTTGTGCATATCTGGCGGCTGCATTTGGTCCTTTGTCATTTTGGGATAGCCATGGGGTTAATTCCTTACTTGATTTTCTGGATTCTTCTCTCTCTTTCCAATTTACTCAACACTCTGTGGAGTGGTCAGGTAGGAGATGAAGCCTGGCTTAGTCTCCCATCAAGTGGTATGCTTATAGCCCCTGAACTTTGAAAGGTGAATGCTCTGAACCTGTGAAATGAACGATACTTGTTTCTGTTACATTCTCTGTGTGCTAGTTGTTTCTTGTGCTATTCTGCCCTGGCAATTGTGCCAAGGTGTTTTCTTTCCCCAAAAAGGACATAATTATGATTTTCACAAGATTGTAGCAAGGAGAATTTTTTGCTGTTTAGTGCCTATTGCCTGGCTTTTGGTTCCTTCTAGCACTTCTCAAGATGCATGACATAATTTCAGTGAGAATCTGAGTCCTAAAAAGGCTGATAGTGTTGCAAGAGTAGGCAGTAGGAAGGTTCAGGCTTGGGAGAATTTAAGGCACAAGGCTTACAGGTGTGGAGGAAGACGATGGAGACACCCATTAAAATGCCATTAGGTGAGGAGTGACAAGGGCTGCCTGGAATGTGAGAATAAATTGGAGAAGGAAATGGAAAAGCTTCTGGGGAGCTGAAATAGAGGAGAAAACTATTTGGAAGTTTTCCTTGTAACATAGAAAGTAGGTAGTGGGGCCTTCCCTGGAGCTTCCCAAACTGTTGATAACTTTGTGGGAGTATTTTGAGCAAACTTTGGGCAAGGGTCCAGAAAAACTGTTTGCATATGCTTATAGCTATGCACTAACACTGGCAGTTACTCTGTCTCATACTTATCTTGAGCTGGCAGAAGCACCTGTATATACATCCAAGATCTCACCTAATTGGCAGAGGATTGCTGGTGTTTAAGTTTTATGCCTGTGTTTGTGCTAGACCAATTGGCCATGTAACACCTTACTGGTGTAGGCAATACCTGTCGTGCTAGCCTCTGGATCCACTACAAGGATCTTTCCACAGAACATTCCTGTGCGTTTGTCAGGTGGGAACTGAAGCACAAGGGAGTTTAAACATCTCACGCAGGAATTTGTAGTAGAGAGGGGCCAAATGAAGCCTTTAAAATCCCATATTAAGATCTTAATTACCAGCATGTTAGACTGAGTTGAAAACAGCCTTAAGTTACTTTTCCAATACAGAGGTTTGCTGATCCCCAGATCCTTTAGACCTCATAGCTGCTAAACTTTGTCTTCCTCAGACAGATGATTACAGTATTCTTATTTAGGCAGTAATCTCAGTCAGTCTAATTGTGGGTAACAGGTTGGACTGCAATCTTTGTGAGCAGGAATTCAAATTCTCTTATGCTTGCCCTAATTCTTTATTGTGCCATATATTCTGCTATTTGCATTGCCAAATCCTTGCTTGCCAAATGTTATATTTTCACAAGAGCATATTAAACATAGATTTGCTCTCCAGTGCTTGTTTTTTGAGCCCTTCCAATGCCTTTCAGATGCATGACTTAGATTCAGTGAGAACTTTCACAAGAGGGTAAACTGACTTGCATCTCCTTTGCAATAGTGTGCCTATATGGGTAGTTGCCATGTATTGCTGGGAAGAGGACACTTGGATGAACAGTGGCATGTTTGGATCAAGTCTCAGGTCTGTTTTCTGGTGTTATTATTTCTAAGGATCCATCTGCTGTGTAAATGCCTTGTTAGTGGAGTGAGATTTCCTAAAACACTCTTCTATCATGCAGTGCAAGTGAGAGAGGAAACATTTTGGTGTGCAGAAACCTTCCCCTGTGATGACTTCTACAGTTTCTGTAGGACTAAAATCTTTCTGGTGTAGAGGTGGTGTTTTCTCGCTCAGTCACCTTTTGGGAGTCTTACCTCACCAAATTGCCTTTCTGTACCTGTTGAAGTTTGGGAAGTCAAAGGGTTTGGCAGCGAGCTAACTCCTTGTTTCCCAATAGTAGAGTGAGGACTCTGCACCCCATTTTCCATACTTTCAGGCACTTAGATGTATCTCAGTTCACAACCCAGTGCTTCAGAAAAGTACCATGCTGTGTTGAGGCATGTTGACCCCTGCACAAAGCCCAGAGGTACTTTCACAAGTGACACGGCTGCAAGATGCCCTTGGCTAAACTAGCTTTTCACCCTTCCTTTCCTATTTCCCACCAGGCACAACTCTTTTTAAAATGTAAACTACTGATTTGGAAGTACGTAGCAACAGAGGGTATTACACAGAGGAGAGGCAGGCTATCACTTGCTCAGAGAGAGCTCAGGGGAGGATGTCTCTTTGTTCAGTATGCCAGCAGAAAACCGTCCTGGGATAATCAATTCTGCCAGTGGCTTTCACACGCTTTCAGGCACAGTGATGGAACTCAGCATGGTGCAGCTGTTAGAGAGGAGCCTGGGAGGAAGGAGTCCCATGTACCTGCAAAAACTTTGGAAGTTGCTGGGAAAGCTCCTGGTAGTTTCAACAGGTTTTTGAGCAGGCATGAGGTAGTGTAGCCAAAACATGAATCTTATCTGCTGTGTGGTTTAGGCTAGGAGGATGTTCATCTATGTTGCTGTTTTTTCATTTCATAAATTGGTACTACAGTAGTAATAATACCCATGATGCAGAAGTCAGAAGGGATTGCAAGGATTAATTGAATTTGTAAAGCAGGTTGAGATCTTTTGACGCAAAAGTTATCAAGTGCCAAGTACTAATATAACAATGAGAGGAAAACAGCCATTGGTCTGCCCTCACTCCTGGAATGTAATGGATTATACCAGAGGCCTTGGCTTAAACATTTGTGTGTGTGTATGTGTTTAATGATTAATTTTTTTATCTTTACCTGAAAAATGTCAGTTGAATCTGTAAAAAAGCTTTGCTTCTTGGTGATGGAAGCATGTCAGCTTGTGTCCCCTCTCACTCTTGCCTGCACTTGCAGTCAGTTCCTGTTGGCCGTATCATTTTCTTACCATGGCAGCCCTTCACTATTCTCCCCACCTTGTTGCACAGCTCCTCTACTTCCCTTCTACTGTTGGTCACACTCCTCTCCTCTGTTGTCCAATCTGCTTTGTTTCTTCAGCTTTGCTGCCCTCAATTCACCTGCTATTTCTTCTAGCAGTATGATGAAATGCAGATGAAAGAAAGTATATGTTGTGTGACAACCGATACTTTGTAGACCAGTGCTTTGGTCGTGATGTGCAGTGGCAAGGATCATCACAACACTAAGTAATGTTGTGCTCTCCAACATGGGGATGCTCTTCACCATCTAGAAGCAACCCAGAGATCATAGGTCCAGCCCAAGTTAATGCTGCTCACCCTCTCTTGCAATCAAGGTGCCAGTGAAGGAGGAGTGTGAATGTATTTTGCCTGTTGGACAGGCTGGAGCTGGGACAAGGCTGGGAGCTTGGAGCCAGGGTTTTTAGCCAATGCACATGAAGCCAGAAAGGGGCTGGGATGAGGCTGACCAGTTAAGACAGAAGATGGCTGTTTCATAGTGAAAGGTTTGCCAGAAAACCTGATCAATAGCTTGCTGTGCATGTACAGCTGGCACTACCACTTATTCCGTGTGTCCATGCAGAGCTTATCTGTGTGGGGATGCTACATTAGAAAGCATTGTGCAACAGCTATTACAGACTGGTTCTCTGTTTGGAATGGCTAATTCAGAGTGAAAGTGAGATTACAAAAAAAAAAGCAAGCATACGATAATAATTGTGATTTAGAAACATGCTGTATATTGCAGAAAAGCCCCTTGCTCTGGCACTGTATCCCCACAAGGCAGTTAGGTGCCATATGCCTGTAAGAACTGTGTACATCCCATTGCAAGTCCACAGGCCATGTGCACTTCAAGGGATAAGCAGGCTGTGATTTCCTTCAGTTTCCTAGTTTTCCCTCTGGGTATTTTCTGTGAATATCTTGTAGATAATTTGTTAGTGAACCTTTGAAATGGGAGAGGTTTCTGTCAGATGCTAAAGTTCTGCAAAAAAAAGAGGTTTTTATTTTACCTTTTTAAAATAACAATAGCTTTTAGATTGACATTTTCACAGTGATTGAGCAGGTCTTATGAACTCAGCTTTCCACAGACTTTCTTCAATATTTTACACTGAATGAGTTGTTTGTTAGTTTTTTTATGAGTAACTTCTCCTGAAGTAAGGATCACAGTGCAGCAACATAGGGGGAACAGGCACAACCAAGGGAAAACTGATTGAAAGGATAAAGCCAGGATATTTTATTGTGTTTATGCGGGTGTAGCTGTATCAGCTGCATGTCAAACTTCCAGCTGTTTAAATTGCACGGTGCCGTTATATGATGTCTGCAAATCATTGTAACATTAGTGTGCTGTTCAAAGTGCTGTACGTGACCTTGCATATCTGTATGGGTCTGTTTTATGGAAGGGGTTTTTACCTTTCATGAAGGTGAAAGACACACTGGGATTAGCTTTCAGAGAGATGCATGGAATATATCTGCCCCTAATCCTGTTAGCAAACGACAGGATCTGTGCTTGTAATTCCTCTGCTGTCTCTCTGAAAATATCTTCTAATCACCTTGGCTGTTGACAGTAGGTTTCTTAAACACCTGAGAAAGAGACAGATGCTTGTCCATGTTAAAAGTGAACAGCCATGAATTTCTCTTGAAACCAAATCTCCACCTGCACAGCATCCATGAGTTGTGTGCATGGGGAATTGTTACCAGAAAACTTTGAGACATCTGATTTTCATTATCTTTTTTTTTTACTGTTCACCATATGTTGTAGCACTGAATGTATTTGTAATGCCGTATCCCCCCAGAGGGGTTTATTTCAGTTAGCATAAGGCTTCACAGCCTGCTCTGTTTTGGTGAGTGTTCTGCCTTTATGTTTCAGCTACTTTCCTGTTTTCAGTGTTTATTTCAATATTTAGTCTGGTGAACTATGTTAAGGCTGTGTCATCCTCTTGCACATTTTGCATTGGGAAGAGTGGATGAAAAAAATATTGTTCTATGATTATCTGAATGGTTATATGGTAAAATTATTTTTTCCAGTCTCCCTATGTGCAAATACATGCCTTCTACTTTGTTTGTGCGGCACAGTCTTTGCTGTATCTCTGAAAGCTCCAGCAGACATCTTCAGAGAGCTGTCTGGCTCTGAAAAATAGTTATTTAGTTACAATCTCCTGTCCCCTGGGAAATACCAAGTGGGTTTTGGTGCTTCACAGAGCTCAGGCGAATGCTAACACCCATACTTTTGATGAATTGAGCAATAAAATAGCAGGTTCTGACCATTTGTGTGCATTTCAGATCATGTAACATTTCAGGCAAGGCTGAAGGAAGTGTAACCATGACCTGCTATCTTACAGCTTTCTTTCTGTCAGTCATGGTGGGTTTTGTCTTTCTAGGTTCGGGACAGCCATGTGAACCTGGCTCGACGCTGAATGTTGATGGCATAGCCACTTCCAGACCTGGTGCTTTCTCTGTGTTTGCTGCTCTCTTTTTTTCTCTTCTCTGTCCTGCAATTATTTCTCCATCACCCCATCACATGCCCTGCAGGGACAGAGGCTCCTAATCCATTGCTTCTGTCTGTCTCTCCTCTCTCCTCCTCCCCAGCCCAGGGAGACATCTCATTCCAGGCCCCTTCCTACAGCTCCAGTCCCTGTTTGATCCCTGCTTTACATTACTTCTTCCTACCCCATCTGTTCTCTGTCCCAGTCTTCCTCAAATCCATAATCAGTTTCAGTGTCAGTCCTGAATCAGAGACTGATTGTTTTGGTTACAGAGCCATAGCCACATGCTGATCCACCCTAGGTGTGGCTGCATTTCAGTGATAGATGAAATAGCTCCTTTCAAGGGTCCAGCACTATTGGTGGGTGTTGTCCCTCATATCAGTCGACATGATGCCATGAACTTTCTTCCCTTCAGGATTCACCCACTGTAGAATCCTGGACCCGGTTCCTCATTAGACCTTGCCAGGCAAGTTAGGAAAAAGCATGAGTGCAAAAGGGGATGCTGCTCATAGAGAAGACTTGTCATCTTGAAAACCAAAGCCATATTTCATCTCAAATTTCACATCTTGTTTTGGCAGGGTGAGTGGTGAATAGATGTATGCTTGAAGTTGAAAGTGAGTAAATTTGGTACAGTGATAGAGGATTAGAGGTTGCGACTGGGATTGGACTGGACGTTAATGAATCCAGTGATTCTCTGAGTTTACTTTTTCAGTGTTTGTCCTTATATCATATTTACTGGAGCAAGTACAGCTTGCAACTAAAGAAGCTTCCCATGTATGAGACCCATCCTCATGGTCTCACACTTACTTTTAAAATACAGTGCTCTTAAAATGCAGCAATCCTATTAATCTTTGCAGAGGGAATTAAATGCAAAAATGTGTTTGTTAAGAAGCTCTAGATATCCTAGTCGCTGCATTAAACAAGCCTTAAAAACGGTAGCCAGGATGAAAGAAGAGAAGCAGATGAAATTGCAGACTGAGTTTCCAGGACAGCAATATGGGCATAATTTATAATAATTCCACACAAATGCTTTCCTGAAATCTTGCCTTTGTTGTTGTTTGCTAATCTGGGAGGATGCAGCATACTGTTTTGGAATAAAAGAATAACACCATAAATAATCTCTTTGTTTAAAAAGAAGTTAGAACTTCCCTCCCCCCCCTCTGGAGAACATTACCTGCTCCAGTTACAGAGCTAAACTGGACACTGAGCAGAGAAGAGTGAAAGCAAATCCGCCCTCCATCCAATCTCCTTACCTTTTTCTCTATAGCAAAACTTTGTGAAAATATCCTTTGCTTCTGGCACTGCTGTAGCTGCTACACTAGGGTTCAGGCAGGATGTACTCTGAGCACCATGTTCTGTAAATCTGGTTTTAGCTCACCTAGCTGAGGTAGTGCTTACAGTAGCAAGGCTTGTCTGGAAGGTGTGCTTTTTGCTGTTGCTTCCCCATGAATTGAACTGTCAGGAAGAAACACTGAGATTCTGTAAAAAGCCTGGCATTAAAGATGTTGAAGTTGCTGTGGCACCTTAATCCCAAGCATAAGAAACCCAAGAGTGTCATTGAGCTGGAAGGTACTTATATCAGTCTAATAAATAAGATGAATCTATTGTATTGTACCCCCTCTTTATTTGTCACTTTTCTCAAAACATATTCTCCAGGTACACGACTAAGAAAGTTCTGCTTAATCTGCAACTTTGAGTTGCATTTTGGGAGTCCAGGCTGGAGGAGGTACAGCTTTGTTCAATAACAGCACTCTCTTGCATTTAAAGGGAAGTGGTTACATCAGAAAACTTGGCAAAACCAGACCATTGCTATAGGTACAGTGAAAGTGAACAACAGTAATTTGGAATCCTCTTGAAATGGATAATAACTATTATGCTTGAATAAAAGGAAAAACTCTGCTTCCTAATGACAACTCCAGCCTCTGGTGGAAAAAATATATTGTATCTGATATGAGCTTTTAATTTTTAAAGATAAAGAAAAAATATTTCTCATATTCATTGCTGAGAAAAAATATTTTTAAAAATGTATGTATGCATATAAAATACGTAGCGAAAAAAGTTGCTGCTGGACCACGAAAAGTGGTCTTATGCTCTTGTTCAAGTTCCTTCCCATAAGGCTGCAGAGTTCCTTGAGTGTTTTTGCTCCAGATTTCTCACAAGCTGTCTGGTGGGATGTCCATCCCTGCCTACACCTACCTCAGTGTCATAGTTTAGTGACATGACTGTGCAGGATGAGAAAATGGCCCAATAACAAAAGTCCTCTTCATACCTTCCTTCCCTCTCTCACACCTTCCTTTCCTCTCTGGCATTCATTTAAAGATCTCTAACAGATATCATAGAACATAATGTGAATTTTGTGCAAGTTAAAAAGCTGTTTGGTGGAAATACAGAACTCTATAGCATGAGCATGACACATTGGAGACATCAGTTTGCCTAAGCGTGCCCGTAAGAAAATGTAGGTTTCATTCCTCAAGTCTTTTGCATATTTTCTAGGAAGACCACAATTCCCAATATACAGGGGAGCTTTTTTAAGTTGCAAATGCTCATGTCTGTCTTAATTTTTAATTCCTTCTGTCTTGAGTAAATCATGTCAGTTGGAGTTTTATTTGCAATGAAATATAAAAGAGGAGTTGTATCTTAACTTTGTATACATTCAGTAAGCTAGCAATTTGAGGTATAAAAGTGCCTTGAAAGCCATATTGAATACAGGGGCCCAAAACCACAAGAAAGAAAACTTCTGATTCGGCTTTGTAGCAATTGTGGATTGTATATTCTGGGGCGAACCCTTTAAGTCCTTACTTATGTCTCAGCTAGGCAAAATGCCCATTTTTCTCAAGTCATATGCCTGAAATATTACTGGGTTAAGGCTGTGGCATAAATTATTTTGGATTTTACAAGCAATAAAGTACTAGAAATTGGAGGTGGTGGCAGTAAGCAGAAAGCAATTTGCTACAGAGTCAACAAATACCCCATCAACCACACTGGTATGCACAGTGATTGGATTTTTCTCCCATTTTTTTAAGTTTGAAAAAGTAAGCTTGTTTTGTACACTTTTTGGCAAGTTTGGCATCTGTCAGGGAAACGATTTCTCGGTGAATTCCACTAAGCTTCAAGGAAAGCAGTAAAAAGGTAATAGTTATCAGCTAGAAGGTACTTGGCCAATTATTGTTTTCTGCCCAGTCTTTTTTTTTTTTTTCCTTTTTACGTGAGACTTCTACATTAAATCAGGGTAAATACACTGCACTGCTCACTGACAGGTCAATGTCAACTCTATTGTGGGTGAAGTAAAACTGCAGAGCATTACGGACTTCACATATTGAGAGAATTACATGCTTTTCCCTGGGACATTTCCAACAAGTGCTTTTATCTAAATATAATATATGTCAGAGGCAAATTTGACATTGTTTCAGTAGCTGAAGGTTTTTACCCTTCATGTTAGCTGCCCTGCATGGGATTTATGCTGAGGTACTCGGAGGCAATCTACCAGAGTTATGTGACTGTGGTTGGTGAATCTGCTTGCATTTCATATTATGAAACAGATCATCAGTTTTCAGCCATGAGGAAAAAAAAACCAGGCGTGTGCATGAGTCATTCTGCCTCGGTGCAGAATGCTGCAGTGATCTTACACACTGGCTCTGACTACCAGGTACAGGTTTAGAGCTTGAATCAAAAGCTAAAGCAACAGTGTTGTTATGAGCAGTAAACTACAAGAAATGAGACTAGACATTGGAAATCATCAGCATCTATGCAACTGAAAATTAACTGTTCAAAAGAAACCAGTAATTTGGGAAGCCATGATCTGATCTAAAAGCTTCAGTGCCATATTCAGCAATGAAATAACATCCCTGGTTACTTTTGGCATGAATTACTTGGTAGTCACCAAGTATTTTTTTTGTTCATATGGAGTAATTTTCCTTCATGGTTGTTGCTTTGCATATCACTTTTTATACTTCATTCTTTGATGTGAATTGCTTGCACCTTAGTTTTTTAGAATCAAACTAAAAGGAAAAGTGTGTGTCTAGTCTTTCCTTACCTACAGAAAATGCTAAAAGTTAAGAACATCAAAATGCAAGAAACTATAAAGAACACACACAAGCTGGAACTTTCAGAAGACTTTCTTTCCCATACTTAAGTGTTTTGTCATGCAAACAGAATAAGCATCTCAGAGCCAGATCCTTAACCAATGTAAATAATCTAAAAATTTTCCTCAGATGAAACAAAACATTATTTGTTAAAATGCACATTGTTTTATTTTTTTTGTATTTTAGGTCCAGGTTTAAAGTAGGAGAAAGCCTTCCAAAGGTATGGTAGGAATTTAAGCATGCCAGATCTGACAGAAACAATATTCTGCTAATCCACTGATTAAGCAATTACCAGCAGAAAAAATAATCATTGAACTCTTTGGAACTATGAAAATGAAAAAAATATTAGAAACACATAGCATGAAAATGATGTAACTGAGAAGGGAATACACTGAAAGGTGTGTCAGTCTATTTTTCCCAGAGAACTCTGTGGATATCTGGGTCATTTGCTTGCTCAAGAGTATTGGCTGTGTAGCTCTGGAGAATGCGTTAGTAAAAAGAATAAAAAAATTTGTGAGACAAAGATACATTATGAGCAGAATGAGAAGGCATGTACCTTCTATAAATGAGAGACTTTAGGTCCAGCAGGTGCCACCATGTAATCTAGTCTAATTGTTCACACCTAAGAGATTATGGAATTTCATCAAACTCTGTCTGTAAGTGGCCAAATAAATTATATTTTACCATAGTATAACTTGCAAAAGGCATCTCTCTTAATATGGAGATGCAAGAGGTGCATGTTTCATCATTTCTTGTATATTTAATCACCCTCACTGCTAAAAACATGTGCTTCCTTTCCAGTTTTAATTTGTCTGGATTTAATTTCCAGACATTGGTTAATTTTATCCACTTGTCTCTCCTACATTCAATGTGAAAAAAATGGTGCATGTCAAATTCAGAAATATGTGAAAAATATGGGTGTTAATAACAGCATTCATGCACAACATTGGATTGAGAACTGTGGTGGCATGTCTGCATGTCTCCAGCATAATCTCCTGTTTTCACTCACTGCATCTTTTTGAAGCATGAGCATTTTGGACTGAAATTCTGCTCATTCCCTCATAAAAATGAATCTTCTTGAGCAGGTCTAAGCTGAATGCTGGCAGCTTTTACTGACTTATGAAGGAATGATTAGAAGAAACTGTTTTCCCCACAGCTGCCCCCCACCATTCACCACATTTTTAGATATGACTTGAATGAAATACAGCTGACATTTGACACGCAAAGCTTGCCAGAGGCATAATCCTCTGGAAGCATGTGCATTTGTTATGGTTTTTTTGAGGTTTGATCAGTTGTTTACATCAATGTTTTGAAGTGTCCCCACCATAACACAAATTAAATGAACAATAAAAAAATTAAAAACATATGCAATCATAAATAAAATGGGACCAAATATCAACAGTGACACAAAGGGTACACCCCAGTGGATAATATCACTGAATCCATCCTCACCCCACCCATCCTTTCAGGAAAAGCCTGGGTAAATAGAAAGGCTAAAGAGTGCAGAAGGCCAACAAATGCAGCTTCAATAGACTGAGTCTGGCAGTGAAATTTGTCAACAAGGACATTTTACTGATGTTCTCCATATCCAGCTTGGAGATATAAAAGTCAACAGATGTCACTTCAACTGCTGTGGTGTTAGGTGATAAAGGCTGAAGGTCTTAGAAGTAGGTTAGGTTGCAAGTGGTGGTGCAGCAGTTTGATACAGGATGAATGATCTCATTTCTTGGGGTGGACCACAGAGAAAATCAATCTGTAATAGATATAAAGGCTTCTGATAACAAAGTTGTGTGGGAAAGAGCTTGCTGAATAGGTACAGTTGCATCTAATTGAGCTATGTTTTGGGACGGCAGTGCTATGAATGGAAGGTATTTTTGCAGGCAGGAGAAAGGGAAGACAGACTAGAGTTTGAGTGAACCATGGTGAAAGAAGAGGCAGATCTGGACTATCAGTTTAAGTTAAAAATCTAGTTTTAAAGCCTTTTGTTGTATTTAGAAACTTTTCATGTATTTCTGACACCCTTGGGGTGAAGTTAAAGCTCAGATTCACAGCTTTTCCTTCTCCCTGCCTCCTCTAGAATGGAATAGTGTGATCCAGCTTGAATTAGGCATTGTGGTTTTTTCTACCATTGTGAAAAATGAGAAAGAATTTAGATTAATCAGGTTTAGGTTACAATTTACTGAGGGCAGGTAGTGCTGCCAATTAAGTTTCTCATTAATCAGAAACTGTTTCCAACAGGCCTCAGATCTTCCCCATTTTTATAAAATGCCTACTGTAGCAAGCTCGTGAGCTTGATCAGGAAATTTCAGTGCTTTCATAACTCAGACAATAATAATGTAGCAGTACTGGGCAAGAAACTTTAAAACCAAAGTGCCTTAAATAAGATTTGAGCTGATTTGAGGTTTCAAGTGGAAAACGGTTGAAGCTGGATTGTATAAAATGGTTTCAGACCCATAATCATCCTAGCTATTACCAAGTTCTGTACTGGGTTGTAACTTCATTTAAATTCAGTGTTCAATGTAAAAGCGAGCCGGTGCTGAATCTCTCTGAAGTTCCGAGGCTGATTTTTGTAGGCCTCAATTGCTTACATTCCCAATCCAGCAGAGTTATTTTCCACTCTAGGCTGTAGGGTCTCCCAGTTCAGTCTGAGGGTAATGTTTTAGACTTAAAGTATCAGGAGATTTGTTGTTGACTTCAGCTGATTGGGGATTTCAATCCTAGAGATACAAATCTGTCCTACCCACTCAATAACCCCTGCATTGTTACCTGTTGTCCCTACCTAGTTTGGTGGGAAATGTCCTTTCACATAGATGAGATGCTCAGTCTCCTGCACTTGAGTTGTTCTGTGTAGGAAGTATGATGGACTCAGCACTAATGCTTTGCTTTATTTGAACAACTTTCCAATAACGCAGAGGTTATACTGCTTTTACTCATGTCATAAACATAGAGAAGGTAACAGGAGAAGCAGCCAATACTCTGCGCTTTTTTTTCCCTTTTTTTTTTTTCATTTTAGTTGACAAGTAGACCTTGCTATTTTTGGTAACAAGGTCTAAGATGGTTCCCAAGTGGTCATCTTTTCATCTGAATATTTAGGAAGTAGTGTCACTTATCGGAAGGCTTGGCATAGCTCTTTGAGATCATGCTGTGCCATGCTCTCATTGCTGGAAATAGCTGAAACAGCTAACTGTAGAGACTTGCCTGCAAGGACTTTGAACAGTTATGCAGAAGGTGACAAATGGATATAAGTTTAGTTTAGTTTAGTTGTGGGGTGTGTTTGCATGCTGAGCAGCAAGGCTCTTCTCCAAGGGTGGAGAAACAACGCCGGCTCGCATGGACAGGTTTCCATCAGTCTGATATATGGAGCTGAAATCTTGGACTTGTACTTTTTATTGTTTGCTTACTCTTAGTCTAAAGATTGTCAGAAGGTGTAGGCAAGAGGAAGATATGCTCTGAAGAGCTCCCAAATTGATTTTGGTTGTGACAGGTAGCTACGGAGAGCTGTAAAGCTAGGAGTGTGAGGATTAGCCTTCCTATTCCCAGCAGAGGGACACAATTCATCTATCTGCTTGTGGTTTACTTTCTCTCTGAAATTAGTTCGACACCCTAAGCAGCAAAGGAGAAGGAAGGAGGCTACTTAGATAGCTAAGGAAAAAAAAGTGATGTGTCAGCTGAGTTAGGGTGAATGAATTCAGTGCATGAAGATTGCAAGAATGGTGAGATGAACCCTGTAGTCAGAAGAGCTTATTTTTCATGGGTAGAAGTGGCATTTGTCTAACTTACACCATTTTCCCTATGACTGAATGTCTTATGGAAAGTCAATGCCAGTGAGGATGAGTATGCTGAATTGTTTAATGAAGGGTCCTGCTGTCAGTTTGCTCACAGCATGGTCATTAGCCCATTAATTACCATAGCCAACATGAAGCCTGCATTTTCAGCCTACTCTACTGTCAGTCTGTGGTGGCTAGTCAGGACCACTCCAGCAAAGACTGTTTCCAGATTACTGGGGATGTTTCATGCCTCCATGCTGGTGAGCAGAACTGACTACTTAAGGGTGGAGCCCATATCTGGTGTACGTGCTGTAGGAAACCCCTGTGGTATGCAGTGAGGCAGTGGCTACACTTAAAAGGGTATTGAGAGAGATTGTCAGTTTTCTTAACAGATGACCTATGTGCTAAGTGTCCAAGGACAGGGGATAGATATCTATTTTCATTTGACTTATTCAATGGGTACCATCTTGTGGGATTTTTTTGCTTAGGGTACTTTATCTTTCCTTGGTTTAGTTTTCTGAGCAACTGGTGGTTTTTAAAAGGCATTTTAAAGTGGCTTTTAAAAGTGGTTGTTCTTGCTGTGTAGGAGTGTTCTATGTGGATACAGAGAACAGGATAAACTACTTCACTGTCCTGTGATCTTACTGCAAAGACAAATCCTGAGCCATAGGCACTGGGAATTGACTCAGTAGTGGGTATTTTCCAGCTGCCACAGGCTAAGAGCAACACACCCTCTCCTGCGCCCTCACATTTGGAGTTCAGAGCTAAAAAAGATCATAGGCTCCTTGCAGTCAGAACATCTTACTAACAAGTGGGATATCTGTGGTCAGTTTGCTAAAGCAGTTTCATTCAAGAGAGTCTCTTTCTTCTGCAAATTAAAGATTCCATTGGTTTATTATTGTATTCATATTCTTTTTGTTCTAGACTTAAATGAAGTGTTGACCCTCTTTAAATTGCTTACAAATGACAGGAAGAGTTTTGCCTTGCCTTCCCTGTGACACCTCTAGTGCTTTTAATTTTCCTCCTTCCTTTCTTTCTTTTCCTCCTACTGTGATCCTTCATGAACACACTGCTCATGGTTTTCAACCTCTTTGAGAGAAGCTGTTTCTACAAAGAAAATGTAGCAAGCTCTTGAAGCGGAGCATGCAAGTAGCAAATCAAATCCTTCAGTGCACAGGGGATGAAAATGCTGTTCTAGGTTTGGCAAGTGGCTCACCATGTTTGGTTTGTAACTTCCATTTTTAATTTTTAAAGAAAAACTGGGATAATTGAACCTATGCTGAACCTACAATTCGCC
>NW_008617985.1:38478-41479 GCF_000691845.1 Merops nubicus
AAAGGAGAAAAGTAGTACTTGAGCATGGTGATGGGACAGGCTTGGACCCAAAGAGTCTGATTCATGACTAAATGAAAATGTTTTAGTTGCCTTTTATGTTTAAATATTCCTTGAAATGCAAGCTTTAATTGTGCTTGGTTTTACTCAGTGCAGAGCTCTTTTTTTCTCTGTGGGCATGGCTGTGCAGGTAACTGAAATGCATGACTGCATAATGAAGGGTGACTTCTTAACCATGATGTATCAGACCATTGCTGGAAGCAAAATAAATTAATGTCCTGACTCGGTTTGGCACATGTTAGCTTCCTATTTCACTTTCCCTGCACAAAAAGACAAGAGGAATGTGGGCCTTTCCCTTTATCTCAGACAGTAATAATGCACCTCAGCAAAGATTTGAATGGGCCACAGGATTATTAGGATTGTTATGTCTTGCTTTCCTTTTCAAGTAGGATAAAACAAAATGTAATCATCTGTTGGGTTAGATGAACACAATGGGTTCTCAGCTGTAGGCTTTCATCACAGCGGCGAACTTGTATGATTTGGCCTGGCAGGGCTCCGGGCTCACAAAAAATTTGTAGATGTCAGATGTTTGGCACTTGGAACTTGGACACTGAGAGCCGTTGTCATACTTGTGTCTCCCTGCTTTCTGGTCTTTCAATTTTAGAATCCTTGTCACCATTTTCAGCATGTGATGTTTAGAAGAGGTTGATGACAAAGCTACTCGGCTAAGTCCAATTTCAATTATGTGGGCTTGAACAATAAGTCTGCTCAGATGCTGCTCTGTGCATTCTGGCAGGACCATGGTGCAGTCTAGCAGGATGTCTCTTCCGCTATAGAGCTGGGCTTTTATGGTCTTGGTATTTTCTAGGAGCAAACTGGCAGTGTGATGCGGCTGCTGCCTTCACTGTGGCTATTTTATCAAGTTCATTTCTGAAAAAGAAAACAAAATCAAGCTTTGAAACTATGCATCTCAACTTTGCAGCCTATTTTCTAAACACCATATGGAGCAGCCACTGCAGCCGTGCTTACTGTGCTCTGCTGCTTGTGATTTGTCAGTCTCAGTGTCCTATGTGCTATAGCCCCTTTGTTTCCTAACACTAATGCTCTGTTGCAGGCTGTCCTACCAGAGAAATGATGATGATGAGGAAGAAGCTGCCAGAGAACGTCGTCGACGGGCTCGACAGGAGAGACTGCGACAAAAGGAAGAAGGAGATCTATCAGGAGAAGTAACAGAGAAATCTGAAGTTAATGCCCAAAACAGGTAAACATCTGATGTTTACTGACAAGTCAACAGAAGGTTTTTTCAGAGTAGAGAAGGATCTTAAAGAGGTCTGTTTTGCTACTTAAATTTTAAGCACCAGGCTTGGTGATTCTTGCTCTGAAGAGGACCTGAAACTGTGAGGAGTGCTACTGGTTGTGTCTACACGGTGGGGTGGGAGTATCACTGAAGCAGGGCTTGAGGCCATACTCATGACCCATTCCCACGGTGTCCTCAGGGTTGCCTATGGGATAACACAGCTGGGGCTCAGGGAAGGAAATACCTCTGAGGTATCTTGCTGTCAGATTCCCTCAGGCATGACTTCGTCTGGCCTCTCAAATCTCCGCATCTTTTGTCTTGCTTATAGAGGCCATGGTGTCATGGGGCCAAGGCACATGGGATTGGTGGGCACCCAGGCCACAAGCTGCAGCTGAAACCTGCCTGCAAAGTGCTGGGTGTCAGCACTAGATCTCAGCCCTCATCTGGCATTTTCAGGATCATACAACTGTAAACAGCAGAAAAGCTTATGGAGTGAGGTGTCACTTTTCACAAGCTGAGTGTGCAGAGCTGGCCTTCCAGTCTGCCCATCATTTATTCATTTTCACATAACCACAAATAATATTTTCAGATTTCCAGTAGCCGTAACACAATTGATAGAAGAGACCAGAAATACACATTGTGATATCAAGCTCATAGATACTGAGCACAGGGAGCATCCTTTTAAAAACAAGGAGAATGGATATGAATAGGAAACCAGAAATATTTTTTATTATAGATGTTAATCTTTTCCCACAACAGAGCGGGGAAAAAAAGCTAGAAAGAGGAAAGAAATCTGCATCCCGGAGAATTAAACAGCTGAATTTTGAACAAGTCAAAAAACCTTCAGGTATTGAGAGCAAGAGTCAGTCTTGATACCTACAGGTGTTGAATAGCATGTCTTAAATTAGGTACTGTGCTCACTCCATTTTCTAACAGATTATTGTCCCTGTACCACCAAACGCAATGTCACTGCACCCTTAATTGCCAGGCTATCCTATTATGGACTGTATCTGTGGATGTTGTTGCTGAACAGGAGTAGCTTCTTGTTGCTAAAGAAGTTCACTGAGGTCAGAAAGTATCTTGTTTGTTTAGCATCTTCAGAAATTTTGCCTGATGGGATGGTTGCATAAGACGTGTACACCTCATGCCAAGCTGAAGGGGGTCTTAAAGCAAGCTAAGGTCTTCCAAGTATTCTGCTGGAGCGTGCAGAAAGGGAGGATGAATTTTTCAGGGCTGTACATATTTCAGCTGCTTCAAGCATCAGAGACCATTCTAGTGCCTGCTGAGGTCAGTAAGACTCCTGGGGACTTCAGCAGCTGTTGGAGCTGGCTTGGAAGGGAACCTTTCCAGGCTCTGGACACGGTGAAACACTGCATTCTACTGTATAGACATGTAGAAATGCAAAAATTAATCCCCGGAACCATTTTGGTCAATTTTGAATCACAGAATGTTAGGGGTTGGAAGGGACCATTGAGTACAACCACCCTGCCAGAGCAGGACCATCTAGTCTAGGGCAGGTCACACAGGAACTCATCCAGATGGGTCTTAAAAGCCTCCAAGGAAGAAGACTCCACAACCTCCCTAGGAAGCCTGTTCCAGTGCTCTGGGACAGTAAAGAAGTTCTTCCTCACGTTGAGGTGGAACTTCCTGTGGTCCAGTTTGTATCTGTTGGTCCTTGTACTATTGCAGGGTACAAGTGAAAACAGG
>NW_008617986.1:0-2326 GCF_000691845.1 Merops nubicus
AAATTTCTCCATTCCCATTTTTTTGGGTTGTATTTCAGTGCCCAAGCTTGGCTTCCCCTGACCTGGCAGGACTGCTGGTAGGGATCCCAGTGGAAACACAGGGCTCTGCTCCATGTCAGAGGATCCAGCCCATGCTGAAACACCCCAGATTGATCCAGAGCATCCCATTTCTGGGGATTTTTATGCTGAACATCCCATTTCTCCAGCACTGTGTGGATTTGAGGCTCCTCATCCCAGCAGCTCATTAAGAGGGGCTGGTTATCTTGGCAGCCAGAGAGCCCAGAATATTTCTTTTCTTGCCTTGCTGTTTTCTTGAGTTTTTTTTTTTCCCCCCCTCCCAAACACCCCTGTGGATTTTTGGGGGAGGATGGAGCCACTTGGCAGGGTCTCAGGAGGGCAAGGAAGGATGTTCATCAGCTCCAAACGGCCCCAGAGCTGCAAGCATTTATTTCTAGACCTTGAGCAGGCTGGAGGGCAGCAAGGAGGCAGGGAGGGGACAGGGGGGAGGCCGGGGGGGGGTCTTGTCTCTGTGCCTGCACATCCCTCCATGTATTTTGGGGTAACCCCTTGGGAAATCCATCCTTGGGCTCTCCAGTGCATTGTAAGTCCGAAAGAGCAGGAGATGCTCAGGGGGGTCCTCATGAAGAGGGGCAGGATCCTGCACTGGTGTCGTGTTCTGACCTTCCCTGCCTTTATTCCTGCTCAAATAACAGGATTTGCCTCTGGAATCTCCCTGGGAGATAACCCTGCTCCTGTGGGGGTTACTGCCACCCTCCACCCACACCTCCCCACCACCTCTACCTAGATACATACCCATAAAACACGAAAACTAAAGGCAAAATCTCTTCTTCCCCCACCTTGCTCCCCACCCTGTGCTGTTGGGGACCTTGCAGAGGTGCAGGAGAGCGTGTGGTGGCCACGTCCCCAGGACAGGTCCCCATCAGCATCCCTCTGCTCTTGCCAGGGACATCCACTGCCTCATCCTGCCTCTCCCTCCCCAGCTCCCTCCCCCTTCCCTGTCTCCGTGCCCAAGATGGAAATACAGACAGGGAAAAGCACTTAAGAGGAGGAGAAAAGCCCATTTGCTTTATTTCCTCAGTTCCCCCTTCACTTGGCTCAGCTCAAGGCGTTTGTTTTTCTGGAGGCTCTTAGACCTCCCCTGGTCCCTAATCAGATAAGGGGCCGTGGTGGGGGGTGGCTGTGGAGCTGTGCAGCCCTCGGTGGTGCTGGGGGGATAAGCTCAGCGTGGGGTGCAGCCCTCCTGCAGCCCTGACATGGCTCTGGTGTCTTCTCCATCTCACCAAACAGCTCCTGGCCGAGCCCCTCTGGCTGCAGGCATGCTCTGACCCTGCTCAGCCTTATGCCCAGTGGGGCAGAATCCAAGCCACGTTCTCTGCCCAGCTCCATCTCCCCAGTTGGGATGCTCCAGGTTGGAACCAGCAGCTTGTGGGCAATGGAAAGGCTGGGCTGGAGTCGGGTTGATTTGCAGGGTGAGGGATAGGGTACAGGAACATCATGGGCAGCCCCAAATCAGGCAAGATGTACCCAGTGACATGCATTGACCTGCAGATCCTCAGCATCCTGCCACCTCACAGCTCCCTCCTGCAGGCTCTGGCTGGTCTCAGGGTGAGTTCAGTTGGGAATTGCATGGAAAAGGCTGTTTGGCCAGTTCCCCCACTCTCAGGATGCTCAACCCTGCACCCAGCTCATCCCCCTGCTTACCTCTCACCAGGTCCATCCACCTCCAGCAATCCCTCCTGGGATGCACAACCACCCAAGGCCAGCTGAGGAACACTCCAGCCCCTGCAGGAATGGTTCCTGGTGGGGTGGGATGGACTCTGGCACTGTGAGATTCCCCCAGTAATGGTTTTCAGAGTAAGCTGAGGACAAGATAGAAAATTGACAAAAACACACACCTATCCCAGCCTTGGAAGGTCCCTTTCTGGCATGAGGTGAGCCATGGTGAGATGCAGGCCAGGAGAAACGTGGCAAGAGGGGCTTGGCCACCAGTCCAGCCCCAGGACCAGAGCTGTGTGTGCCCCATGGAAGTGCTACTGCAGGAATGGAAGAAAAGCCCTGGCCCTTCAGAGAGGGCAGGGAGCAGGGCACCTGCCTGAGCCTGGCCATGGGCTGTCTCCTGAGCATGGGCTTGGTGAGTGCTGGGCTCACAGCCTGGCAGCAGCTGAGCAGGGTGAGATCCCAGCAGCTCTCTGAGGCCGGGGTACTGCTCAGGGGAGCAGGAGAATGGCGAGTTCAGGTGAGAGCACAAGTCCATCTAGCTCTGGATCTGCTTGCTGGGACAGTCAGCTGCTACCTGTCCAGCCAG
>NW_008617987.1:0-3424 GCF_000691845.1 Merops nubicus
GAACGAAGAACGGCGAAATTTGGTCTTAAAGAAGGAGAAACCCCGAGATTTTAAGTTTTTTTTCCTGCCCCAGACAGCGAGTCTCTTTGTTTATCCGGCGTTTTGTACTCAACGCCTCTAGTAACACAAAGCATTTCAGTCACCACAAAATGTTACTGCCGGCGGGTTGCAGGATGGGCCGTTGTCAGCGGGTCTGGGACGCTGTAGCAGCCTGTTTTGTGTTAAAAGAGAGAGAAGCAAAAGTTTAAAAGCCCTTGCTCGAGCCTATTTGCCTGTTTTTTCAGTGGATACACTTGGTATATTAGATCATTATTCACTTTGATCTTTAGCTTTGAGGCTTTACATGGCTTCCTTATTAGTCCTTAGGTGTTTCATCAATGAATCTTTGGTGACAAAAGCCCAAGGGAAGTGAGACCAACTATTCTCTGTAACAGGGCACAGGGGCAAAACAGAGGAAGATTACTAAATCACTGAAGCCAAGCCCATAATGCTAAAGTAACATTTTAAGCCACCACTTACTGGAAAAGCTGATAAACTTGAAGTGATAAGCTTCAAGAGCACTGCAAGAATATTTATCTCTGTGAATTGAATAATCACACATTTACTATTCTATTTCATGAAAAAAAAAAAAAAAAGGCTTGCAATGTATCTTAGTCATTTCCTTGCAAGATGAGGAGAAAATTTTCGGGGGAAAAAAAAACGACAGTGTGAGAAATCACTCACTCAAAGCTTGGCAGCAGAGGTTGAGGCTCCCTTCTCAGAATTACATGTGCTCTTTCACCCTTAAAACAGAAGGACCATATATTAAGGTATCTCATTTCTTGTTCTATTTTACGGACTGGAATATCTCATAAAACAATGTCTGCTATATTACAGTATGAAATATACTTGATTTACATTCTGTCTACAATCCTTCCAAATAAATCTTGACCCAGGAAGAACAGAAACAAATTTACAAAGTTATATTTTAAAAAATTCTCCTGTGTGATATCAAGCTTGACGGATACAACTGAAACATACAAGCAACTGGAAGAATTTGGTTTACAATTAATTTTCCCCCTGTGCTTGCCACTGGTGGGGCCGAACTTCAAGTACTGGGTTCAGTTTTGGGCCGCCCAGGGAAGAGGTTGAATCACCATCCCTGGACATGTTTAAAAGTATATATTGTGCTTAAGGACATGGTTTAGCAGTAGGTTTGGTGGTGTTAGGTTAATGGTTGGACTTGATGATCTCAGAGGTCTTTTCCAGCCTAAACGGCTCTGTAATTCTATGATTGTTTTATTTCAACCATCAATATATATCTTTTATGTAAAACTACTGAATTCCAGCCATCTGTTGTGAAACAGGCAGACAAATACAACTTTGACATACAACAATATGTAGGAGTGTAATCTTTATGGAATGGTCGGGAGCAAAATAATCCCTATCTTTGCCAGCAAAGTGAAAAATGTATTTAGCGTGCTTCTACAGCATACAGGAACTCAGACAGAAAGGGATTATTAAAAATGGCATAAAACACAATGTACTTTTCTTGGAAAGAGTCATATTCTCCCTGGTAACTGATTAAATAAACATTTGGTGTTTCAAGAAACCACAGTATTTCTTCCCAAATTATACCAGTTCCCTCTGGCTTACAATAGAGAAAGACTTACAGGAAGTCTGAAGACTTTTTTCTCACCAGCTTTATAATATAGGAATTATAAAATTATCCACATTTTACCCTGTTGTTCAAACTCAAACCTGCACAGAATGAGTGCAGTATATCGTTTTCTCCAATGAAATTCACTAGAATGTAATAAAACAACAGGAGAACAGAAAGGATGGGAAATTATGAGCCTCAGGCCATAGAAAGCAGCCAAGGATGTGGTTAGCTGGGAAAAGCCTGCTGAGTGTAGCTCCTACCTTCCAGGAAATGCAGAAAACACCAACTTCTGAAGGACTGTTTGCCTTCTTGCTACTGAAATCTATACGAAGCTTGAAAAGCTGCTTGAAAAGCAACCTAGAAAGTATTAGCTTTAGTATTCATGAATGTCTAGAACTCATGAGTCCAAACTTTTAAAATTCACAGTTTAAATGTTTAACACTACTCCCCAAAGTGAAAACCAAATAGGGATTTCCACACGTGTCCACTGTGCTGTCCATGTGCATGTGGCTGTCTCAGGAGGTTCACTGGGCAGGTGTACATCAGTAGGAACTGGTGATGGACTGATGTCCATTGCTTCTCTTAAGCAGCAGCTCTCTGACCTGACACTGTGCCTGCCTATTTATAAGCAAAAATTGTAGATCCCAAAAATTAATATTCATAGGTCATAAAGGCATTGGGATGTGTTAGTAGCTTCACCCTCAGGGGTGAGATCATTTTTGTACTTCTTGTACCTCCTGATGCAGCCAACGCGATGCAACATGTGGGGCTATGTGTGAAGAAGCTGAAACTGAGCAGCATCCTGTCTTGGGCATGTGGGTTCTGCACAGCTTTTTGCAGTTACTTTTTCCTTGTTTGCTGGATCAACATAACAAGCAGGATTTTCACCATTAGGTCGTTGTTCCTCCTATTGTAAGTACAGTTAAATGTTTGTAATTTTGCCTAAACTACTGTCTACTCATTATTCTTTTTTATATGAGTAGTGTTACTCCATTTATTCCATGATCATACCAAGCTGCCCCTGACCATGGTAGACTCTACGTGGCTTTAATGTAGTTCTTTCCTCTGATTTCCCCCAGAGTTCCTGATTTAAAACGTAGACCACAACAGCCTGTTAAGGAATCCTTATTTGTTTGAAACTTCAGCTCATTAAAATGCAGACAACTGAACACTTATCGAAGTAGGGTCTATTTTGGGAAATAGTTTGTCACAAATACCACATCTAGTGAATATGTCCTTGACGTGACTCACCACAGTTCTGCTTAGCATGTTGCTAAGTAGGTGCTGGCTTCCTTAGTATTCCAATATATCACTTGCCAGTTTCTATTAGGCACACTGAAGTTACCATTGCACTCCTTTCTCCAGCTATCCTGCGGCCATTTCTTTTTCCTGTAAAAATCTTGCATGTGAGTTGAAGTATGCAAAAATAGATAGGAGCATACTGTCATATCAAGACATCCATCATGAACCATTTCCAACATTCTACATTCTTTCTCTATGTTTACTTCTAAGAGAAACAAGTTTTGCAGGAAGAAAGTAATGCAACCTGGCTGTAAAGAGGGCTAGTGGTAACCTGGGCTGCTTTAGGAGGAGTGTTGCTCACAGGTTGAGGGAGGTGAACCTTACCCAGAGCTGTATCCAGTTCTGGCCTCCCCATTACAGGACAGAGGTGAACACACTGGATAGTGTTCAACAAAGGGCCACGAAGATGAGGAAGGGTCTGGTGCATTTCTTCTATGAAGTAAGTCTGGGAAAGACTGGCTTGACGGCCGCACCCAAAGA
>NW_008617988.1:0-4002 GCF_000691845.1 Merops nubicus
ACTTATTTCATCTTCTTTCAAAAATCAAGCTTCAGTAACTACTTGAAAATTTAAACTAGTTTCTACTTACTACATGATGTTTTTCATTAACATATCTCAAAGGCAAGTCAAGGTCAAAGCATGTCAAACTCATCTATAAAGAGGATGGCATGAGGGGAACCATAGCACTGAAGACATCAGAGAGAAGGCAGCAAGAGTTAGTAGTGGACACTACTCTGGCATTCATTGCCTGGCAATTTGGTTTCACACTTTTTCCTTAAACTTTGCCTTCTGCAAGCTATCTTGCAAGCAGAGGCCAGTATTTCCTTCTTTGCAACTTAAGCTTTTTGAGACAATATGCAAAATAAAATTAGCAATTTTAATACTGTATTTCAGGCCAAAAACTGTACTGAGAGACTTCTAAATTAGGAAAATACTGCTCACATTCATCTGAATGTTGGTTAGATAAAAGGGAAGAGCTTTGCACATTCAAGGAGGCATTATGATAAAAGCTAGAGGCTTCCTATTTGTTAAAACAGAAATGACACTGCATGGTGAATTTATGGTCAAACCTGCATGAAGTTTCTGCCTGAGATATGATGAGTAAGCCAAAATGCAATCTGTCTTTGTTGCTTCAGACCTTGAAGTCGACTTTCCATTATTTCCCAATATTGTCATAAAAGCTAAAATTTACTTTTTGAGAGAAAGAAGGGAGGGAGAGGAGAAATGTGCAGGCTGTGCAGACTTATGAATGTGTGTAAATACAAAGCTGGCTTATTTATTTTCTTGGCATAGATTTTCTGATAAATCTCCAGTCTGATTTTATTCTTTTTAGCTAAGACTTGTACTTAGAAAAAAATTTAATATTCTCAGTGTAATTTGTCAGTCAGATCTTTAAGATGATGCAGGAAAAATTGCATTTGATGCTAAATCGTTTATAGAAAAATATCCTACATGGAGAAATGATTAACATGTGAGCAGTTCAACATTGTACTCATCAGTTTTTAGTGTCCCATGGGCACACACTTCATAACTTACGTGTTCCATGGGGAGATTACATACATTCTTAAAACATAAATGCATCACTGACTGTTATGCAGCATTGCTTTCAATATTGGAACTGAGCTTAATCCCACATTTGTACAAAAGAGAGACTGCCTTTCCCAAGTAAAACTTCCAAGAAACACATGGCAAAAAAAAAGCTATGGATTACATCTCAAATTGTTTGTTCTGATGTATTAACTGATGCAAGTAAGATGTTGTCAATGCTTGTTTAAATCTAGTATTTTATGGTGGAATATCAGTGAAACTTCTCAATGGCAATGGCAATGTCAATGAAGGAAAAAGAGCTTTTAACCCTGTGCAGCATCATTCTGTAGGAGGTAGGTGAGCTTTAAACAACATCATAATCTCTTCTAGTGTATCTATAGTTCCCTGGAGTCCTCTCCCTCTGCCCCACCAAGCCCCCTCCCAACTAAAAGCAACAACAGACCAAAAAAACCAAAAGACACCCTTAAGCAAAGCAATGAACCTAAAGAGGTAGCAGCTGAGAAACTTTGAGAACAGTGAAAAGTGTCTGTGGCATTAGGTGATCTTGGAGTTTTGTTTCAGGGGATTCTGTCTCATTGCATTGATATTTGGTAATAAAGGCAAAGTTTAGAGAAATGAGTAGATTTCTCTGCTTTCAATTATTCCTGAATTGCTGGATGCTCAAGGGATTTCAGTATATGCTACTAAACTTTAAAATTACATATTTAATCTTTTTCTAAATACCAGGTGGCTCGGTGTACTTCAGAGGCTGGCATGTTTGCAGAGTGCAGTTATATAATCTGAAATATTCCCCAAGAAACTGGCCAAGTCTGAGTTTAGTCAAACAAGCATAAAAGTAACCCAAAAAAATACCTAATGGTTTGGGCTATTTGCTTCTTTGTCTTATGTAACTCCTTAAGTTGAAAACTGTAGACTGCTTCCAGCACTCTAGCATCCACAAGACTGCAGTTGTAGACCTTGCAATGTAAATATATAATACTCTCCTGTATATACCTGTGTATATGTATATAGAACAATGACTGTTTGCTTTATTTGTGAAGTTTTTGGTGCTTTGCTGTTTTCAGACTTTTTTCCATGTTATCCATACTTCATGTACTACTTCATGCAGTTGCAGCAATAGCATAGCTTTTTAACTCAGTGTTTTCCTTAAATTACTTTGTTATTCTGGCCTGAAGACAGATTTGTTTTCCTTTTTCACAACACATATTATGCCTGCTTCTAATTTTATTTTAATTACATTAAAAAGCAATTTGCAACTAGCTGGATTGTGGAAAAACTGCAGTTGTTTGTAACGGAGCATCTCTTAATGACCCCTGTTAAGCTCAGAGATCTTCACCTTCTAATTTTGATGTTGGATGTGGAGATGGTGTTTCTTGTTTGACTTCTTTGGATGTGGAAAAAAAAAAATCTGCTCCAAGAAACCAAAAATGAACCACCAAAAAAAAGCAAACAAACCCCACAACCTCCCCACAATCCAAAGCCCAATAGAGGGCTATGAAAAACACTTGATTTAAATTGCAGAAGCTCTTTTATAAGAAATTTTGTCCCTTTTGTTTTGCTTGCAGTAATGGATGCATTCTGTACAATATCATAAGACTATTTCTAATAGTGCTTAGAAGTGAATGGTAGGGAGGAATAGCTTCTTTTTTTTCCTAATTCATCTACTTAGAGAAAACTAGAATTTAAAAAAATGGCCAGATAGAAGTATCAAGCCTGTTTTGATACAGTTAAATCAATTTTTCAAGCTAGTCTGGTTGTGCATGAACCTCCTTGCTGTTTGTACAACGTAGTGAGGGAATACACTACCAGCTTTTTATATTTGAATTACTCATTTCTTTGTGGAGAAGATCATTATAGTATGGAAAGTTAAAATAAAGATATATGTGAAGATGTGCAAACATTTATATAAATTGGAGGAAGGCAAGCAACTCACTTCTGTGAACATGAACACTGAGGTTATGAACATTCTTAGACTTACTTAGATTTAGGCAGTTTATGACTGCAACCTGAACATAACAAATGTTAGGATCAATTACTATTTATTATACACACTCTGCTTGTCAAATTTAGACTTAAATCTTAGGACAGGAGGAAGGGGATTGTCCATCTGCATGTAAACCTCAGGTACTGCCTCAGTGAATGGTTTGTTTAGTTTATTCCCAAAAGGAATTTAAGTGTGTTTAATATAGAGATGGTTTAAGTTGCATGAAACAGCTTTCTTACAAAGCCTAAATTTCTTAATTATTTGATTTCATCTTAATTCTTTGAATATGTAAGTGAATCCTGCTAGTTTACTGAAGAATGTAAATTGTGTTAAAAGTCTTCATGGACCTAAGCTCTAAAAGGCTTGTGTACTTTCTTTCACTTCTAAAATGAGTCTCTTCATATGCATATATAACCTCTGAAAAAATGATGTGGTGATTAATAGAAAAGAGAGCTTGATGTTCTGGAATTGCTTGTGTGCTTACCAGTACATATCTGTATAGCTAACCTATCAGTCTTTAGACTTAAGAAAAATACTCTTTACTGTAAATTATTATAAAAAGAGTTCATAGTTTAAGTTTCTGTAATGCAATAATACATTGAGTTTTATTTTGCATGTCAGTCTTAAATACTAGTCTAGTCCTACCTGAGGTCACTCGACATCACAGGACTACCAAATACTTCAGACTTGTTACTGAAACAAGTACTGTAACAGTAACTTTTCATTATTTTGGTCAACTTCTTGACCTACTTTCATCTCCTTGTGTGCTGTTTCTAGTTATAATTGTAGCTTTTGCTGTTGTCACAAAAAAAAAAAATCAAAACAAATAAGGTGCAAGAGGGTGAACATGGAATATAATCTAATTTTTCTACTTTAGATTCAGTGCTATGAATAGCCACTTAATTGACTGAGAACCTTAAGCCTCAGTTTAAAGAAAGGGTTGGAGGTGAATTACAGGATCAAAGAGTTATTTTGGTTGGAAGAGACCT
>NW_008617989.1:0-544 GCF_000691845.1 Merops nubicus
GGGGGATGGTTGGACTCAATGATCCAACTCTTCCAACCCAAACGACTGTGATGGTCTGAGAACATCCCCCCTGGCTGCCTTTCACCGGTCCGTAGAAACCCCTCTGCGGGTAGTGGGCGCGTGGGCTCTGCACACCTCTGCTCTTCCTGTTGGCTCTGAGAGCCTCGTGCCACCTCCTGTCAGCGAGCCCTGGTGGCGGTGCCCTGACTGCTCTCTCCACAGGAGTTCCTGAAGATGATCGGCCCCACGCAGGGGCAGATGACGGTCGCGCGGCTCGTCCGTGTCCTGCAGGAGGGGAAGCGTTTGCCACGGCCCCCCAGCTGCCCCGAGGAGGTAATGGGGCACCTGTGCTTTGATCGTGGCCCTTTGATACTAAAGTAGGGGCAAAAGCATCACACGTTGCTGGTTGAACAGTCCTGGCTGTTCTCTGGGTGGGAAACCCTCTGGGTTTGCTGTCAGAAAGTCATTTCCAAGTTTTTAAGCATTATTTTATAATGGTTTTTTCTGAACATGGAGGTTCCCAAGACTGTGACATCCCTTCAGA
>NW_008617990.1:0-4029 GCF_000691845.1 Merops nubicus
AAACAACCAACAAAACCCCACAAAACAAAGAAAATGTCTCTCTGTTTAGAAGGTATCTTGGCTCTTCCTGCTACTTCATAGCTAAACAGCAAGGACAGAAACTGGAAAAGAAACATTCTCACTTTGGACAAGGAGCACAGTTCCCAGAACTGAAACCTGACCTAACCAAAGTCCTGCTCTCCACTAACCCCTAAATTCCTCTGAAAAGAATATTATAAAAGGCAGGAGGAAATGGAATTTGGGCCAATATTCAGGGGAAAACAGCAAAGGTGAGCAGAGCAGGGCAGGCAGCTGAGTGCAGCATGCAGTTTCACAGCCTTTTGAAGATATATGTGAAGTCTACAGGACTTTGGATATCCATTTTTGTTGCAAATCTCACATGTAACAGCTGAAAGCAATGTTATTCTAGCCAACCCCAGCAGTTCTCACTGCATAAAAACATTAAGACCAGATAATGACCATGCTTTATTATCAAAAAAAATATCTATTAGTCATAAACATTGATATTTACCTGGTACCCATGTCAGAGGGGCACAAACAGCATTGCTAGCACTGATCCTATGGGCATATTTAATTATTTCTTCAGAGGAAATGGCACCTGGAAGAATGGAAGGAAAGTCACTATGTTGTCAACAGATTGCATCTTTCAATGATTTCAGAATATTGGCCAACATCCAAAAGCTGGGGAATGTCTTTTTATTGAACATTATTAAGTGCACATGCTTTAAATGCCATGACTGCTTAGAGGATTCTTGGACTCTGCAAGGATGAGCTTTGCAGTGAACTGATTCACTGCACCTTCAATGCCAACAGTGCCTCCACCTTGTGAAAAAGCACAAAACCATCTCTTAGGCAGTGTAACTTCACAAAATTCCTTATTTTTACATGAAAGAGATACCAAAACTATAAGACTGTAAAAAATCACCAAGAAAGTACCACAAAGTGGCACAAATACAAACCAGTATCACAAGCTAGTCACAATCTTGCAAATACACCACACAAACATCATTTCTTTCCTCAACAGACTCACTGAGGCCATTGGGTGAGACACTTGTAACCAGAGGTGCTATTATCAGTCTGAGAAGAGTGTCAAGACACTTGAATTTAAGTTTAATATTAAGATATGTCCACCACAAAAAAGAAAAAAGGAATGTCTGCTTTTATTCTGAGGAAATAGTTACAGCTTCATAAAGAAATGGAACTTTGTCTACACACAAAGCATCCAAAATCTGTGATGGCAGCATAAAAAAAATGAAGAAAACCCTCACTTGAGCTCACTTGCTTTACAACTGCATTTATGTAGTATGTGCACTCACCTTTTCTTGCCTTTTCAATTGATTTCAGCTTTTCCTTTGCTTGATAAACAGCTGTTGCCTAGTCATAAACAAAAAACAAATAAACTAAAGCATATCTTCAATGCACCTTTAATTTGGAAGTTCTACATGAAGTCAGCCCTGTGAATAAATCTTTGCATTTAATTACATTTTAAGAGAGAAACTATTCAGTGAACATTTTCAAAATACACAGAAATAAAAGAGGTTTGGAAGAAAATTTGCATTATAAAACAAAACTGAATGCCATGATAACTAAACAGTATCTGACTACTGAAAAAAAAAACCCAAACACTAAGCTCTGAGGAAGATTTAAATATTTAAATCTTCTCAAACTAACACAACACCACTTCCTCCAGAACCACCTTTTGCACAAGTAGATGCTCAAAAGCAAACATGTCATTATGAACTTACCAGTATGTGCTCAGCTTCTTTGAGTTGCTTCTGCAGCTGCTGAATATCATTATCCCTCTTTTCTACCACCTTCTCTAAAAGCTGCATTTCATGATGGATTTTCCCCTGATCAACTGCCAGCTTCATTAGCTCTTGAAACTCTCCATCTCTCTGAATCAGCAGTTCCAGGATCTATTGAACAAGAGTTTTGCAGAACTTTTAATTATCCAGAGTAACAACACACCCTCAATCCTGCTGCAAAGGAAAGCAACAGACACCCACAGGAGTATTTCTGTTTGCATGAAAAAAAATGAAACAAAAATGAAGCATGCCACAAATGAACAAACAAAAACATGAGGAATGCCTCTGTAGGGGGGGCCAAAACCTCATCATCACCATCAGCCTGAGCCTAAACAAGGACAAAGAAAGCAAAAAAACCAGCAAAAAAATCAGAAGCAAAGGAATAGTTTAGAAAGTCAGCTTACCTGGCCTTCCTCTCCTGCTTGTGGAAGCTTCTGGTTTCTTGAAATGGCCAAAATTTCAATCAGTTCCCTGAAAAGAAAATTCTGTTTGTGAGATTTTCTTGGGCGTTATTTGTAAACCTCAGCAGGTCATCCCAAAATTGTCAGAGTAGTGATATCATCACAAAAGCATGCAGGGACTTGAGTATTTTATAGTTTTACAGGACAGGGCTGGCAGGGACTTCTCAACTAAGAGCCATTCTGTGAATAGTGTCATGATTGGAGCACATTTTCTTCTTTGTTCTTGGAGTGCTCGTGTATTTGTACCCAGGAAATGTTCTGAGCTCCTGCTGAACTATAGAAGACACAAGCAGAAGCTGAGTGAAGAAACAGCACAATGAAATGCATTCATGGCCTACACTTCCACTGCCTTTGTGTGTTGCAAGAGGGCACTGAAGTTCTCTTCACTATTTTACTTCTCTACTTTCAGTCCATTTTTCCCCCAGCAGAGCAAGTTTCATGCTTGGGTTTAGCTCAATTAACTCTACACTTCCAAATACCTGAAGAGTTTGTTGTGAAATTCCTTTTATAACAAGTTATTTGTACATCAGACACAACAACAGTTTTTTTAAACAGTTCTACTGCTAGGTGAGAAGTGCTTCTCAAACAAACCTCTTGATCACACTTCCAGGTACCCATTTACTTTTCCACCAGGCTGAGAAATCATCAAGAACCTCAGAGAGGACTTGCTAGACAATGCCTGAATGTCATTGCTTGCTAGAATGTCTGAAAAAGCCCCTCACCAGTAAAGCTCTGAACAGCATCTTAGTCTCTATCTGTTGATCATTCCAAAACATTAAAATTATTTAAAACAATTAAGAGAATAAAGGAACTTATCACTACCACTAAAGCTTTATTCTTCCTGACCAACACTGAGCAGCAGCCAATAAAATCTGTTCTAAGTAGGTCAGCTGCTGCCATCACAACTGATGTCAGGGGTCATTCTGTCCTGAGTTAGCTGCATAATGCACAGATTCAAAAGTATAAAAAGGCTACAGATTAGACAGATTACTTAATTCCTTTACCAAATAAGTATCATGCCTGTGAAAGGCCTATCTCCACATTGCTGCAACACTGCTGACCAACTGGAAGAGTCCCTAAACGCTGCTGAAGATTGCTCTGGATTGCAGAATATTAGTCTGAAGATTTAAAAAAAAGTTTAGATACAGAGCAACATTTTTTTTTCCTCCAAAAAAAACCCCAACACATGTTCCCCAGCAAACCATATCACAGTAAAATCTAAAACTGAAAACCTAACCAGAAATAAGAGCAGCAGGGCCTGACTCCACAGTAGGACTCATACCATGAGCCACCCACATAGATAGTCCAGGTTATTCCCCATGAAAAAGTTTTCTGAAGCTTCCTCTCTCCTTGAGAGGGGGAAAACAACCAGGCAACAGTTTAAACGCACCACCAGCTGTGCCTCCACAACATGGTGGAGAACCTGGACGACGGTTATCACTCCAGCTTCAAAAGCACGAACCAAGTAACCCAGCATTTATATCACTGCCAAGCCAAGCTCTGCAGCCTGCTCTGAACGAGTTTAACGCTACCACAAGCAACGACCGGAACAACCCAAGTCCTGCAACACCACCTACAAATTTCTGACATAAGCATAATTTTTAGTGACTGATAAAAAGCCTAAAATCGCGGCGGGGGGACGGGACGTGCGTTTCACAGGAAACGCAGGTGTCAACCAAGAACGAACGGCAAGTGGAAGGCCGAGGGAGCTCTCCCGCTCTGAAGCTAGGAAATAAAGCCCGGCCGCGGCTTCCCCGCCCGGC
>NW_008617991.1:0-2304 GCF_000691845.1 Merops nubicus
TGCTGAAGGACTGGAGAGCACCATGAGCTGCTCCTCCACCACCACCCTCCTCCCCAACCCCTCTCGCCCACCACATCTGCAACGCCCACACATGCCGCTCCCCACCCACTGGGTGCTCTCCTCCAACCCCACGCCCACCTCAGCACCTTCTGCCAGCCCTGCTGGGTGGGATGAACCCTCTTCCAGGGAGGGGTCTCCAGGGAGGAGCTGGCAGCCCCCTCGGCACGCCGGCGTGGCCTCCCCCGAGCTCCTCACTGTGCTGGCCAACTGCTGCTGCTACCTCAGCCCCATTTTCTCCATTCCCTCCCCAGAAACCAGGAGCAGGGGTGGCATCTGCCACAGCAGAACATCCAACGTCGACAGGCAGGTGGGGTAGGAGGGCAGGACCAGCACAGCGTTTCTTGGGGAATTTTATCCCAACGTGGAAAACAGCAACAGGAGGATTAAAAACAGATTAGCCAACAAAAAATAAATCAATAAATAAGGAGGGGGAGGATTCCTGACTTGTGTAATCCTGGAATATCCTCAAGATTCCTCCCATCCTCCTCTTGTTTGCATTGCCAGGCAGCAGAGGCTGCACAGAGCCGGGCTCTCCACAGCCCATCCCTCAGAGCTCCTCAGCAGCAGGCACTCAGACAACCAGGTCCCCATGGGCCTCCCACCCCAAGGCCTGTGAACTTCCCTGGCTGAGAGAAAATCCCAGGCTGATCAGAGTGATCAGACCCACTCTAAAAGCAACAGAACTGGGAAATCACTTTCTCTGTTCCTTCCCAATGCCTGGATTTCCAAGAACATGCCAGGTCCGTGTCCAGACCACCTCAACCACCTGTACCTACAACCAAGTCAATGCTTCACAGTCTTTAGGGGGCATTTAGGGGAATTGCCCCCTAGTCACATCACCTGCCAATCACCAAGCTCTCAGCCCCAGCAGACGTGGAGGTCCACGGCCACCTTCTGCACGGCCAAGTCCCAGAGCTCTTCCCATGCCTCACAGACCCTTCCTGCTCCTCAGGAGATGCCTGGGAAGCTCAGCCCACCACTCTGCACGACAGCTCGGGGTGGATCCTGCCCAGCACCCAAACCGTGCCTGGGCAAGGCCAGAGGCTGTGAGCTGAGGAAGGCAGTCCCAGGAGACTGCCCCTGCACCCTGCCACTGCCACCAGGATGGGGCTCTGCCAGCAAACCCCCTGGGTACAACACAGATTATAGAGGGTGATGGAAAAGTGAAGGCTGCTTGAACAGTCTCTTCCCTGTGAGCCACTGTGTGTCCAGATGGCCAAGAAGGCCACCAGAATCCTGGCTTGGGTCAGCACTAGTGTGACTAGTAGGGCTAGGGCAGGGATCATCCCCCTAGACTCGGCACTGGGGAGGTCACCCCTTGAATCCTGGGGTCAGTTTTGGGCCCCCCACTCCCAGAAGGACCTTGAGGGGCTGGAGCGTGGTTCAGAAAACAGCAACAAAGCTGCTGGGGAAGGGTCTAGAGGCCAAGTGTGGGGAGGAGCAGCTGAGGGAGCTGGGGGTGCTGAGCCTGGAGCAAAGGAGACTCAGGGGAGACCTTCTGGCTCTGCACAGCTCCTGACAGGAGCCTGGAGCCAGGTGGGGGTCAGGCTCTGCTCCCAAGGAACAAGTCACAGGACAAGAGGAAACAGCCTCACGTTCAGCTCAGGGGATGTGTAGGTTGGCCCTGAGGAACAATTTCTTGCCCTGGAGGGTTGCCCAGGGCTGTGCCAGGCTGCCCAGAGCAGTGGTGGAGTCCCCACCCCTGGAGGGGTTCCCAAGCTATGGAGATGTGGTGCTGAGGGACACGGGGCAGTGGGTCCTGGCAGTGCTGGGGGATGGTTGGACTTCATGATCTTAAAGGCCTCTTCCAGCCTCAGTGACACTGTAACTCCCCAAGGGCAGACATTCGGTAGTGAAGGCAAAGTTCAGGAGATCACAAGCAGCACCCGGGAGTGCAGAGAGTCCACAAAGCCCCTTGGGATCACCAGCACCACTTCTGCAGCAGGCAGCTGAAAGCTTCGTGGAGACCCTCCAAGCACAGGCTGGGCCCAGTGTTTGGGTCCCTTGGTGAGCCTGGCGTCACCTCACCAGGCAGGGTACAAAGGCCCCAAAATGGGATGAGGATCAAGCCCTGAGATCCCAGCAGTGAGCGCAGCATCACCCCCAAGAAGGGGCTGGGGCAGCTGGTGGGATCACAGCCCTCTTCTGAACACCTCCACAGGCACACAATGACCAACAAGGACTTTTCACAGCCTATAAGAAAAAAAATTATATATATATATATAAGAACTTAAAGGCCAAGTA
>NW_008617992.1:0-45784 GCF_000691845.1 Merops nubicus
AGGCTTTGCTCAGGTCCAGGTAAATGTAGAATAAAGACTCTGCAAGTTAGTGTTGTCATAGATTGCATCCCAAGAAATAAGAGTTTGATCTGTAAATGCTCATAAAGTTCAGTAGAATCCTAAATCATAACCTGTGAAGCAATCTGGACTTGGAACTGTAGAAGAGATGCAAAAGCCCTTTGCTATCATGGCCTACTGTCTCTGCTGTCATTCCCAAAGCACTTTTTATCTTAAGGAACTGCCTGTGCATTGCCTGAATAGTTTGAAAGTACAGTTTTAATTAATTTTCTTAACTAGAGTCTGTAACTACGGTACGGAGGAATCACTGGAATTGAAGATACAGCATGATTTTTTCCAGTGGATTTCACAGATAATTATTTATGGAGCTTCAAGAATTCCGGCTTCAGCTTAGCTCATTTTTGATGGAAAAACGCTCTCTTTTTTTTTCTCCAGTATTCCCCCTGATCCTTCCATTGCATCACGCCCATCTTTACCTTCTTCTGCCTTGTGTTTAGGATTCCAATGCTGAACTTGAGCTATGTCTTTCTCTTCAGTGACAGGTTACTTAAGCAGGGGAGGACTGAGAATATTCTCAAATCCCTTATCTGGCTATTCAGTGGCCCCTGACTGCCCAAACCTGGATTTTTAACAAATAAAAACATGCCAAAGTAATTAGGGAAGCTGACATCTTTTTCCTAAAGAATGTCCTGATAAACTTGTAATGTTTAGATTTTCTAAGAAACTCTAGCCTGGAACAGACACCTGTGCTTTGGTGAAGGTATAAGCTATTGGAGATAGCTGGGGTCCCCTCATTGTACCTGTTGCAACCAGCAGTGTTCTTGTTCCAAAAAGCAGGTGCACCAACGTTTTGGTGGTCCTGTTCCATGTCAGCAGGATGCTGTGCTCTGGTCTTGAATTTATGAGTGGATCCGTGGCAAATGCATGAATGGTTTCTGTTGATCATGCCAACAAATGCTAATGGAGTGTTTCTATTAAACCACATCATCAGGGCTTCTGTGTGTTGCAGGTAATTTGCGTTTTACAGATACACTATCTGGTCAAAGTGCTATTTTTCCTTCTGGTCTTTGCCTATGAAAGCAAGACATCTTCATCACTTTGAGTGCAGTTATAGAGGCCCCAGAGGGAAAGATAGGACTCCTAATATTATATCAAGTAAGTTTTCAGCACATATTACGTGCTAAATATGTGGCATTAGTCACTTTGTGATAAAGCATCATGTTTGGTGTAACTTGCCCTTTGCAGTTTCATGCAGAATTATGCTCGTAATCGTGTACTGAGACAGACTTAGCTGCACAGTTGGCTTCATGAGTGCAACTGCCACCTTGATCTACTTTTGGGGATTTTCATCTAGGTCTCCAGCCGTGTTCACAAAGGAGCTGTCAAGCTGACAATCTCTGACCTGTCATGATAGTGAAGAAGACAGCAGGATCTATGCCCTGACCACATCAGCGTCCCCATTGACTGCCTGTCACAGTTGTCATGGGAGTGTATTTTGATGGAAAAGCCAGTATCTTAAAACTGATGGAAATGGAGCACAAGTGTTCTTTGTCCCTTTGGAGGATCTGTTCCCTGTTATGTGTAGTGTTTATGAATCCAGGAATCAGTATTTTCTGCTTGGCCCTTTGGGCTACTGTGATTTGGAGGTGAAGTGTTGTAAGTAGATGAAAAAGAGAGGTGCTGTTTTGGGAGTTTTGGTATCATTTAAGTGCAGAAGAAAAGGTGCTCCAGTCTGAAGCTGATATTTAAAAAGTTACTAATATTTATAAAGAAGGATTGATGGCTAAAGTGGTTTCTTATCTTAATTATCTAAGATGTCCAAAAAAGAGATAACAGTAGAAGAGCTTTTTTTTTTTAATTTATTTTCAAGTTTTGTAAAGTACACAGATATAAGTGTTCTCTGTTCATGACCTAAATAAATTTTGGCTTTACAGGTACTAGGATAGAAAAAGGTTGCCTGTAAAATTCTTCCAAAACTCTGATATTTTTAATTACTTCGGAAACGTGGTGGTGTTATGATGTGTAGGGGTTTGAAAGCCAGTCATTTGTGGTAGTCAGTGTAACAGCTCCAGTATATTTTTACTGTCAGTCATCCTAAATTCATGCCATTAAAACCTTAATCCCTAATCGTAGTATCACATATTTCCATCTTGTTCTCTTGAGCATCCGATAGGATGTTTTGTACAGCTAAATGTGGAATCACTTGGCTGTTTGTCAGCCTCTGTGCATGCCCTCTTCTTTAAACCACTCTTTAGCTTGATGGATACAGAAGTGTTTGGCATGTTATTGGTTGTTTAAAAAAGCAAAATAAAATTGAATTTACTAATGGGCACCAAAGCAAGCTTGCAGCGACCTCGTCCCCCTCATCAATACCAGCTGATGGGAAGAGCAGTTGGGATTTGTGTTAATGGCCATAAGCTGGACAGATGTATTCATGAGGGTATTGCTCAGTGTGCTTCCCCTGCAGTTTGATGTGTTGTTCATAAGGGCATGTGACATTCCTCAGAATTAGACTGGTCTCGGGAAAAAGGCCCTTGCCAATCAAACCACACTTGGCTAAGGAGGAAATGCCAGTAATAAGACTTTATGAGCCAATAATTGGACACTTAATCTAAAATGTGTTCCTGTCTGAGGAAAATGTGGAGGCTTAGACTAATGATGCTGATTTTCCTGGTAGGTTAAACAATGGTAGTTGAACGAAATAAATGTTTGTTATTATCTGTGGTATCCTAAAGGGTGTATGTAGTAGAGGCTTTGGTGTTTTCTGGGTATTAAGACATAGATTGAAGAAGCTGATATCTTTCATTTAAAAAATCAGATGGGAAAAATTGATAAGCTGTTAAACTGAGAAATCTGCCTGAATCTCTTTGTTGGTGAGTGACAGTTCAGCTCTCCTGCTTGCTACTTCAAAAATTGTAAACCCAACCCCTGACCTTTACCGTGATCTTTATGCAACATCTGTGGACAGTTGCCAGCCCATAAGAGATGGATATTGAAACTTATTTTGAGATATACCTTTTAGAATGGAATAGTATTACTTTGTTCTCTCTTTCAAGTGCAGAAATGGCTTTGGCTTCCTGTTGTCATCTTCTATCTTTTTTGTAATGATGAACCAACTAAAATAAGACTGTAATCTCTATAGCCAAAGTGAAGCATTGTATTAGATAGCTTGTGGCTCAAAAGCTGCATTGAGCAACAGAGTGGAAAGAACTTGGTTAAATGAATACCCAAATAAATACAAAAGAATAAATTTTGAAGGTCAGATTCTAATTTGTTGTTGTTGTTTCTTTTTTTTGTCTTCCTACTGACATAATTCTAGAGGGATTGCATTCCTTTTACTGCAGGTTTGTCTCAATGGATGTGAGGGCAAAGTCTGAACAGAAGTAAGTTTGTGACAGACCCGTTAAGAATAGCATAAAGAATATCTTGTTAAGCCATGGTTGGGTTTTTTTTTTTTTTTTTTTAAGCATGGTAAGGAATCTATTTTTAGGAAATGTTCTAGCTGTTAGACTTCATAGACATTCTGAATTTCTTCATTTTCCATAGCTTTAGCTTATGACTAAGTATGACACCCTGCTTGCCAAATGTTCATACTGTTTAGGGTTTTCCATGTTAAAATGTTCTTGGATAAAGTTTTTTTTTTTTATGCAAGTCTATCTATATTCAGTCTCACCTTTTTGATTTAGCAATAACGCTATGCGTGTGTTCCTATTAGTTCTTGTATTAGATTTAAAAATACAAGAGTGTATGATTTCATTTGTTTCTCTTAAAGTCAAAATGACAGTATTACAGACTTACAGAAATGGACAGATAATGTCTCTTTTCTAATATAAATTTTATAAAGCTTAAGGAATTCTGTAAAATATTAGGAATTAATCTTAAACTCAGCTTCAATCAGTAAAAGTTGAACAGATTGTTTGGAAACCACAGGAAATACTGAAAGGAAGATGCAGTGTCCTTGGACCTCCAAAATGAACTTTGATTAAAAATTTTCTTGTAGGTGCAGCCATGATAGAGGAAGCATGCTATCAAGAAAAATAAATAAAGATCACATCATATTTCAAGTTCTTTTCTTGTTTCTTTAACATGAGGGTTATCAAGCAGTTATAGATAACTTTGGTTTCTTTTGTGCATTATTTCCAAATACCTCTGTTAGATGCTTTTTATTATTCACATTCTTTAGACGTCTAGTTTGTACAAAAAACAAAGCTTATTAAAAGAAGAGGCTCCCATGTTCTGTACTCCTCTCAAAAAATCAGCTGGAGGCAGCTCCTCTTGCAGTAGTTGTCCCTGATAATTTCTCCCGACAGTATGTAATTACATTTACCAGTATCCATTATTCCCCCTGTTGGTTACACGGGCCTTTCACTCGTCAGACTTTATCTGCATAATAGTACAGTGACTAGGGCTAAAGTGAAGAAATAAACTGGAAAAACAGTTTTGTTCCAAGAAGTACTTGTGTCGACTGCAGACTTGGTAATTTTTTTGTTTGAGTGTGCACCCCCATCCCAATTTTGGCTGTGTCATCTTAAATGCCTTGCAAGCATTGTATCTGTAGATAAGCACAATGTGAGTCTTCTGGGGGATTGTATTTTTGGGGTTTGAATATTTTGTTTCAGTCTTCAGTTTGGAGCCCGAGACAGTGTGAGTTTTGTAAGGCTGAGTTCAAGGCTAGAGTTGCAGTTCAGTTCTTGGCAGGCTTTCACTGGGTAGAGTTGTCTGCTCTGGAGATGAGGGACTCTTTGTGCTGTACTGTGCTTTGTGTCCAAGATACTCGAGTTCCTGCTGTGGTTTTTTAGGTTGTTACATAACAGCATTTGCTGGGCACACATGAAATAAATAACTGTTGCACTGGAACATAGTTCATCTCAACACATAGGTGGAGATGGCGATGAGCAGGGTTGTAACTACTAGGGAGCCCTGTTACAGTTCAGCCCTGCGTGACCTAGAGTGGAATTTCAGCGCTCCACTTTCCAGCAGCAAGGTCTCCCCTGGGGACAGGTCTGTGCTAGCACTTCTAACTCAGATTGTGAGTGTGCTCTTGGAAGAATGCTCTCTCATTAGTTCCCACTCCACCTTGGTGCTTGTGATAGAGGTCTTAGGGTTTGTAAATTTGGTTTCTTTTGGATACAAAGTCAACTACAGAAGTGTACCTAACGCTTTGCACTTTGCTAATGCACTTCAGTGCAAGAGATCACTAGAAGGAATCTCCTTCCTCCTGGTTTACCTAGTGTGGCCATGCACCTGAGTACCTGCTATTTTGTTTACAACCTTACCCCTGTTGCATTTTTTTGGCAACAGGAGAGCCTAAGGAGCTCAGTTCTATGGCTTGCTCATCTGTATGGATGGATGCTGCTACCACCACTGAAGTGGGTGATGGTAAGCTAACAAGTCTAAGAGCCCTGGTCTAGAAATAAATTCTTACAGCTTATTGATTGAATTTTTAGAAGACTTAAAGGTCGAGAGAAGATGAGAAGGACCGTTTTCCCCACACCCTGTGGTCTGGAATGTTGTCTATTCACAGTCCAGTGTAGTTGATTTTAACGCAGCCAAGTCAAAAGTAATGCTGCTGGGCAAAAAGAATGTGTGTATAATATTAAGCCCTGGCAGGCTGTATTCAGGTGAGCAGTGGTGCAGAAAAGGACCTGAGCATTGTGAATTACTATCATGAGTATCTTAATGTGAGTTTCTGGTACAGTGCACTGTTCAAAGGAGTGAATGTTGATAAATGGAACAGCAACATGCAGAAAAAAAAAAAAGGGAGGTGGTCTGGCTTTTTATACCTACCCCACTTGTGCACAGGTGGGATCTCAAAGGAAGGAAGCAAAAATAATCACAGGATTAAAAACAAACAAAGAACCCAACTGGTTCAAAGAACGGGGCTCAGAAGCTCAGTCTCCCCCTTAGGAGCAGAGAGGCTGAGAATTGTTGTGTCTATGTAAAAACACCCACATACAAATAGATCCGTGCTGCATACGCAGATATCTGGAAGAGATCTGGTGGTTTAACGAGAACCAAGGGGGAATCGGGCAGATCCAACCCTCAAGCTGGAAGTGCTGCTGTGGTTAAATTAGTAGTAAAACTTTAAGAGAAGAGAGCTGGTGAAGGCGTTTCCTATCTTTTAACACAAAATTAGATATAACTTTTTGTAAACTTCTGGGAACAATTCAATGGGTTATACGGAGATTATAGCAGAATGTCTGCAGTAGTCACTTCAGGGTCTAGAATCTCTAATTCTGTGAGCAACATTAAAACCCCCACATATGTAGACATTTCAGAAGAACAAGTTCAGTGTCTCTTCTAGGGGGCATTGTTGTCTCCCAGTTAGCATGGCTTCATGTTATGGCTTAATTACATTTTTATTGTTACCGTATGTTTTTAATATGCACAGTTAGTTTAAACATTGTGTGTGCAGAGATCCTTAGTTTCAGTTTTCTATGTACATGGGCTTTATTTGAGTGTTTCCACATACTGGTAATAGATTGGTGTTCCCTCTGAGTGGATTCAGCATTCACTTACTCTGTTTTTATATCGCTAATAAATTAAGCTTCCTTGCGTGTATGTTTGTTTTCATTTCAGGCTCCATTCAGGAAAACTTACTGATAAAAATCTTTGCTTCAAACAGCACAGAGTAGGAGTGCTGAGCTGAAATTGAATTTGTCAAGCGCTTCTGTTACAGTATTGTCATTTTTATAGTGCTCCAGTGAGAGACAAAGAGAGGACTTCTCAAAATGTTTATTCCTGACTTCAGACTTAAGCCTCTTAGTTCTTTAAAATATAAAAGTGGTGATAAAATCGAAGCTTTCTTGAAGCTTGTTACTTTTCAGTGTATAGCCATAGTTGCACTGGGTCTGTTGAGAACTTGCAGCTCATACATTGTGGAGGTATTGTAGCAGCCTTCCCTATCTTGTTTGTTTTCAATGAATTGACACTGACTTGTAGTAGTCTGGAAAAGTTTTTGTCTGGCTTCTGGTTGGAGTCGTGCCTGACTGACACGAAGCTTAGAGGTTTCTGGGCATGTCCAATTTAAAAACTTGTCATTTTGGCGTTTCCAGCTAGATCTTGGAAAATTTAGATTCAGTGCCAATGGGCAGATTTTGCTGATTTGTAAAAGTGTTTTCTGGCAGTTGGATGTTCAAATTCTGCATAGTGAGAGAGCAGCGATGTCCTTTTCCTACACCCAGTTTGTTGTGCACTTCTGAAATTTTCAGTCTTGGAGAATTGTAAGCATGTAGATGTCTTGGAGGACATAATAGGGGAGATCTTTCATAGTGCAACTTTCTAGAATATTACAGTTCTGGTTTGCTTTACAAAAATATCATCTGGGCTTGGAGGCGTTCCTAATCAGTGGAAGAAGGAAGTCAGTATTGATCAATAGTCATTTGTGTTGGCTCTGGGAGAGGAATCATGAGGGACTGTATGCACAGGCTGGCAGGGATGTCCTTTGGCTTGATGATCCAACAGAGGTCAGAAGAGAAATGATTCAGCTATGCAGCTGAAGGAATTTTGGCACACTGCTTGGGCCCAGGGATAAATACTAAATAGCTACCTTTTGCCTATCTGAGCAAAATTATTCTTTCCAGATTTGATGTAGCATATTCCCATCTTTGTGTGGTGGCTGTCAGGCTGTCAAAGTCCCTAATGTACAGCTGGGCAGTTCATGCTTGGAAGAACTTGTTGCCTTTGGTTCTCCCTTAGAGGTTTATAAACATTAGCCACCCAGAGGCTACCGGTTTAGATAAGCATTCAATAAATTGACACTGCATGTAAATGAGCTATCATGCTGTGTTGTGGTGATTAATATAACTGTAATGGCACACGTTATCTTTTAAAATTATGGTAACCTGGGGAAATCACTTAAAGATAACCTGTTCTGTCTGTTCTTCTCAGGAGAATATCTGCAGTTTTGGCTCCATATAGCTTATCTTTACTCCTAATGTAAAAAAGAAAATTAAAGTGAGCAAACTGTGTACTAAGACCATATCCTAACTTGCATTGCACTTACTCCTACCTGTTAATGTTCTTACGAAAAATAGCTGCTTTTGAGTTGCCTTGCGACTGGCCTTTTTTTAATAGGCACTCTCCAGAAATCCTACTGGGTTTGTTAGCTCAAGATTCAGGTGTCAGTGCTGACACTTAACTAATTGTTGCTGAACCCTTTGTACCTTTGTCATGCTGTTAAGGGCCTGGCACTAACTGCTTGAGGCTTGTTTTGACTTAATTTAAATCTTACAGGAATTTGTCTTAGTTTAGCTTTTCATTCTGAAAGTATGCACTTTTCCTTGCAGGTTTTGCTTGTGCCATAATTCAATATTTGTTCCAGTTTCTCAAGACAACAGCTGATGAATACTTATGTTTTCTCTGATCTGTTGGTACAAGTTTCATTAATTTATGTATTATTAAATTTACAGAAAAATGAATTTCTTGTTTCAAATAGTTTAAAGCAGGGAAAAAAAAAATAGTTGCAGAATGCCTTTGGTTTTGCTAGTTTCCTATTTTGGTCCAAATCCTGAGAAAGCTGGGATTTTTGAATGTGAAGCATTAACCAAAAATGCTTCAGTAAGTATTGCAGAATCCCAGATGTTTGGGTGCAAGGCACCAATAAGTATATTTCCCCCTTTTTACTTGGGAATCCATTGGGCTCTGTAACCTCTTTTTGCCAATGTTCTAACACCAAAACAACTCTGTCCTGCTAATGCAGATCACTTCCCCTCCTCCCTGCTTCTTCATATCAGGGATGGTAGAAGGAGGAGCTCAGGAATCCTTGAGGAAAGACAAAGCATAACGTGTGTGTTCCAGGAATAGTTCTTTGACTTTTCCTTATGAGACTACATAAGTCTTTTCATGGAGGGGCTCTTGAGAGAAGCAATTGAGTGAAGGGAAGAGGATGGAGAAGGGGAAGAAAGAGCATCTCCTAATAAGTGCTAGTAACGACTTGGGAGGTATGCATACAAGGCGGGCAGAGTTCATTACCTATCAGCAGAGGCTATAAGTGCTGTGTCTGTTAGAGCTGAAAGCCATGGGCTTTAAGATGTGAGATTCATATACACAGTGAAGGTGTCTGTACAAGTATGTGTTACTGTAAGTGCAGTGAAATACACCCTCTTGTGGCAAGAAGGAAAAAGTCCAGGCAGAATCTGGTGTGACCTCCTTTTCTGTGCTCACTGGTTTGCTTTATTCTTCTTTTGCTTCCCCTTGTGTTCAGTGAACATTCCTCTCTGGTACAACCTACATGTGCTTTCCTGTGGTTTTCTGTTGTTTCCTCTTTCTGTTTATGCAGTACCTGAATCTGTTCAGTGTGTGTTGTAAATTCTAAAACTTGACTGTCTTTTTTTGATCTGGTTTGTTCAGTATTTGGATTGTGTTTAAACTCTTGGCTTTAAGGTGCCCTTTCTTAAAAAGTCACCAACATACTGAAAAGGTGCCTTACAGACTAACTTTAAAACATTTACAGGAATAAAAGGCTAGAAAAATAAATACAGATGTTGAAGAACATGCTAGTCTTGTTTGTTACATAGCTTAGTTTGTCTGAACTAGTATGAAGAGGTCATGTATATATAGGATTAGGAGATAACATGCTGCTTTTCCCAGCTGGTTGATTAATCAGCTTAGAGATGGGTCAAATGCAGTAGCAGAGTGTGAAGAAGGCACAACATCACCTTCCAAGTGCAGAAAAGACCCTACAGCACGTTCACGGTTTATCAGATTTGCTGTATAAGAAGCTGTACACTCCATTCAGCACTATAAGTAACCCAGGAAAGGACTCCAGTCTTTGCTGATAGCATGAACCCCACAAAGCCAAGCAGTCTCAGCAAAATACCTCTAAATGAGATTAAGCAAAGCAAACCAACCATGAAATAAAATGCAGGCTAAGTGTCGAGCAAATACTATTTGTTGCTTGCATTCAGTACCAAGTTCTGTACTTGGTGAGAAGTGTCTGGGTCTACAATGTGTGAATAGCTCTGGCAACTCTTAACACGTGCTGACAGATGAGACCTTAAGCAAATTTCATCAATGTTTTCCCTGTGCAAAGAAAAAAAAAAACAAATGTTGTATGAAAACACTTGTAGATGCTTGCTGATGGCATTTCCTGCAACTTCTAAACAGTGATGGCTCTAGCCTGCTGGTGCCCAGCGGGACTGGGAGTTGGGCTCATCTGGACCGTGTGGACAGAAACTGTGGCAGCCTGGGTGAGGCTGGGATGTCACTGGCAAGGAGAAACAGAAAGACCTGGAGAAAGGGAGGCCAAGGCTGGTGGGAGGTTTGTAAAGTGACAGGTTCCTTAGGCCTGTGCTCTTGCTAAAAACCTTTGTCAAACAGCAGGCAAAAGAAATACTTTGTATGTGACGGAGGGTAGAGTAGGTGTAGACATAAAGAGTCCTGAAATCTAGTACCTATTTGAAAAACAGATCTCATCATTCTTTCTTTTGCTTTTCAGGTATCTTGCAATATCTTCAGAACTCTCCCACCTAGTGACAGCAATGAATTCGATCCAGAAGAAGATGAACCCACCTTGGAGGCATCGTGGCCACATTTACAGGTTTTGATCATTTACCTCAGAAGAAAGGCTTATCATTGCTTAATGTATCTACTAATTTTCTCAGCTTTTTTAAACCTCTGAATCAAAACTAGTCAGTGAGACACTAACGTTTATTGATATTTTTCAAGGCTGTAATAATGTGGTGGGAGAGTACTTTGTGAAATTTGCAAAATGTTAAAGTTTTCTTTAAAAATTGTATTGATGGTGTCCCTCATATTCATGTTTTCCTTCATCAATTTAAAAAATAGTTGGTTTCCAAACTGCTCTGCTGCACAAGTGTTTTCCATCAGCTTCAGCAGGAGCGTTGTGGGGATGGTACTGCTAGTAGCATTGCTTTACTGAAGGTAGTCAATTTTCAGTGGTGGCTTTGATCAGAAAAATGAAAAAGAAGTTACATCCTTACGTGAGTTCCTTCCTCTTCCTTGGTGGAGGTTTGCTCTCTGGTGTTTGTAGCAGGATGCATGCTCACCGCTGTGTATCATCCCTTCCTCTGTACCTCAAGTGTCAGCACAAGGTATTCTGAACAGAGAACATAAACTCATTTTTGAGAAAGCATCACTGATGCTCACGTAATAGGTTCCTTTCTAGAAAATATAGGTACAGATCCTGTCTGTGTTAGGACAATGACTTACACCACTAGTAAATTTAGAAGAAGTTTGCCTGAGGAACGGTTTGTGGAATCTGGGAATTTCTGTGGGCAAAGGAGCACAACTGATGTCAGCTTGAAATGAGGATTTTATTTGGCAGTTGTATGTGCAATCCTTGCCTGTGAGCTCTTTCACTCTTTTGTGCTTTCAAATTCAGAAACTGTTAATCCCTTATTTATATTTAAATTTCACAAAAATTAAGAATCTTAAAAGCTTCAAGGGCAGCTCTGAGCAGGTCTGCCTGCTTGGAGACTGCACAGCATACATGTCATGTCTGTTACCTTACCTTCATTGACACTAGCACTGTGGTTCCAAAAATGATTACATACATGAAAATGATGGAATTTCTTACCAGTGGATGATTTACCACTGTCAGGAAGAAATGCACCCAAGTCAGGAGTTGATGGAATTGATTTCCTGATGATTTAATATTAGTTATGCAAGCTGTCACTTTTTCATGTCATATTTATAAACCTCTCTCCCCCTTCTTGACTTCTTGTTGCTTCATTTTAAAAGTCAGAGAACATTGACATAAAGTAGTATTGCAGCATATCAGTGTTTTCATGGAGAAGTTTAAAATTATTTTGAAGTGTAACTTTTCAGTATCGATATTCATACTCACTGAAATTGGGTTTTCAATGGGTGCTCTTCTGGAAAAGTTTAGGCAAAGAGAATTGCTAGCTGGCAGCTCAACTGGTCAGTGACATGTCGGAGTTGCTGTCTTAGGGGGCCACGGCAATCCCTATTTTGCTTCACTTCATTTTTGCCTATTTTTTAGGTGCTCTTTTTTTTTTCCAGTCAATGAAAAGTCTGTTGCTGTCTTGCTGAATAGTTTAGGCAGAGTTGGAATTGCACAAAAGTAAGCAGGTTTTCTCCAGCCCTGAGGCTAATCTTTATAGTAAGTTAGGAACTTCTGAATAAATTCCAGTTTGTGTTCTTCTTCTGCGTTTCAAGTTGTAGTAGAACGCTACTCTAAGCAGTTTCTAATTTAATTTAAATATTTCCAACTGTTTCACCAACCCTTTCAGAATTGTAATGTCTGTGTTTGATGTGACTCGAGCAGTTCAGAGAGAAGTTTGTGTGCTTTCCAATTACTGTAGGAAGCATTACAGTATGATAACAAGCATTACAAGATGGCAGGGCCTGTTCTTGGTGATGAAATGTCTTTGACTAGAGTTAAATAAACAAAACTGACATAAAAAGCTCATGTAGTTAATTCTAACTCTAAGGTATCAATTTGATAAAGGAGAAAAATCTTTTTCATTCTTTTAACTTTTTGCTCTGTGGAAAAAAATTTTATTTGCTAGTAAAAGAATTTGGTGGAATACTTAAAAATACAAAAAGTTCATCAAGCCATAAATTAAACCAGATTTTTTTTTTCTTTTGCAGCTTGTATATGAGTTTTTCATACGATTTTTGGAAAGCCAGGAATTTCAGCCCAGCATTGCCAAAAAGTACATAGATCAGAAATTTGTATTGCAGGTAAGCTGATCTCTTCTTTAAGGCTGCATTTTGCTTTTGAAAAAAAGATTCTTTCAAAAGATTTTGTTTAAAATTTGAAAGTATACCTTTATTTGCAACAGAAGAAGGCTCAACAATGAAAGTTGATATAGAGGAAGTATGTGTGTGTGTTTATACATGTCTCTGTTGCTATAGATCTATAAAATAGTTGGTTTGGCTCCAGTTTTGATACCTTAATCAAAATATTTGACTTACTGGTTATGTGAGGGAGCTGAAACAGTAACTGTTGAAAAATGGAAGGTTTACTATCAAATATTCTAAAAATGTTGCTATCTAGAGAGACCACTTAAATGCTAGTTTTAATGTGTCTTATTACTGTTAAAATATTTCTGTTGGAAGGGGAGAATATTTCTCCTTTCTGTCTCTGCTGGAGAGCTGGCAACAGGGGCAGTTCATTAACAAATCTATTTCCAGCACAGTGCTGAAAACAGTGATGCTATACTGGTTGGGGAGAGACTAAATCAAGAGGCCATAGAAAGTTTAAGCTCTTTTTAAAAGCATGGAAGAAGAAGAAACATCAATAATAAACCACACTGGCAAAGAATGGAAGACTTCATTTTGGTGGTTTGCTTGCCATCGTTATAGCTAGATGGAGGTGGGCTCTGTCAGTTGGTAGCAGAGTGTTTTACACATATTTCATCTTTTTTCTCCTTGGGTGCAAGCTAAGCTTCTTGTGTGCTGTCTTGCTTCTCTTGAAGCTACAGTAGCTGGTCTTCTCTGCTTGAGGAATTTTTGTTCAAACCTTGACAGATGCCAGAACAGAGATGGCTGAAGGGAGGTGTTTTCTGTGATAAGGCAGGAAACTCCACAGATAGAACTTTTGGCTTTGGGAATAGGCCTGTCTTGTGATTTCTGTTCCCATTGTTAACTTCTGTGTGACCGCAAAGTCAGAAAGAACTTCGTGTCTAGTGCTGTCTGTATCTTGCTTTTGAAATGGGGGAAATTTAGAAAGATTCCTACTTAATTAAAAAAGGGAGTTTCCTTGCAGCCTGAGACTTGAATAAAAGCCAAACTAGAAGTGACAGGAGAGACTCAGCATTTCTGAAGACCTTTCTCTCACCCCTTTGTCATGAAGCTTTTATTTTTCCCTGTGGTGCTCAGGCAATAAAAGTAGTGCTTTTACTGTCCTTTCGTCTTGTTTGTATGAAGAATACTTGAAAAATGTAGCGAAGAGAGCAATTTCTTTCCTTATATTCAAAGATTCAAAGCAGAGACTTCAGTTTCCTCCTTAATATCTCAAGATCTTCACTTTACAAAAGAAGTGGGACATACATATGTTTTTATTTTATCCAGCTTCTAAATACAAGAGTGTTTTTCATCTGGATCAAACCTCTGTAGTGGAGTTTGCTTTTGTTCATCTAACTATTGATTTGAACAAGGGGGTGCATCAGTCTGGTCATCCAGTACCTGGTGGAGATGGAAGAATGTGCAGGGAAAGTGATCACTCTTTACACGTTTTCCAGACTGACTTTATTTTCTTTAAATATAGCAGGATTGCATTAAAAGGAATGCTTGTGTTTTAATTCAAAACCTAGAGGAGATAATTTGTGGGTGCTCCTGTTATTTGCTGTTGAACTTGGTCATGACTGATGGCATCCCACTCACACCATTTCAAGGCACTCAAACCTGTTACAATTTGGCACAGCATAATGGGTCTAAAACAAGGAATTTTTTTTTCTTTAAATCCTGTTAGTCTTTATTAAATCTATGCAGTGAAAGAATGGTATCTGCTGGAAGAGGGAAATGCAAGATTTTAAAACCTATGAATATGAAAATGCTTATGACAGTTAAGAGTTAAAATTAGTTATCAGAATTTTTGCCACATGGTTAGGTGTTGCTTTTTAATATATTGCTCTTCACAGTATGTAATTTCAAAATTCATGTTTTTTTTATAAGTAGTTCTGTTGAGCCTTATATATACATACAAGTAGATATGGCTCTCTGTGTGTATGTGTTTAGTCTGTAGGAACTTGGTGTCTTTTTACTTCTTACTGTATTTGTTTTGTGTCTTGAGTAACCCCTAAGAATCAATGACTACAGATCATTTACATAGGAGACCAGTTTGAGACTTAAAAACATTAAGCATGTTTGTTTCTGACACTGACAACAGGAGTGTGACAGTCTTTGAAAACATCTAATTTTTTTTAAGAACTTTTAATGAAGCATTTTTCAGCAATAAAAATGGTTATGTGAAAAATTGATGGTTTTTTAGTGTATATTTTTCAAACTTTTTCTTATTTTCCTGCTTTTTGACTTTATTTTTAAAATCTGTGGCTTTCAGCAGTATGTTTTGATAAAATGCTGTACTTAACTGTGTAACTGTTCATTTCTAAAGCCTGCTTATATACAGTCTGAAATGGTTGGCAGTGGTTGCTAAGAGACACACTCTTCAAATATATCCACAAGTGTCTGTGTTATGTAGGTTGCTATTTTGGAAAATTTATTTCTCTTTTCTATGTGTGCTTAGTGTCAGAATAGTCACGTAAATTATGGAAGTCTTGCAGCTTATCCATAGAAATAAGACTTCATTGTTGAAACCCGATAACAAATTGGACATATCAAAATATTTTTTTAATTTATTTTTCAATGAGAGACCGAGTCTTAGTCCAGCAATGTTTCCACAGAGGATCTATATAAGAGAACTGGAAATATAAATATTTTGCTCCTAAAAGCAATCCAATAAGAAAATTAAAAACATAAGTGCTTCCAGCTGTTTGCTGTCTTTGGGTGAAATTTGCTATTTGGAGAAGGATGAGGTGACTGTTTATTTAACTGTAGAACTATTTGAACAAAGCAATGTGTTTGTAACCTGTGGAGGGCAGCTGACAGACCTCATCATTTCCTCATGAAATTCCCACCACAAATTCAGAAGGAGATAGTGGGATCTCGTCGCATGCCACAGAAACATGCAAAAACAGTGAAGAGGAATACGTCCATCAGTCCTAAACCTGGATGTTAGAAAGCAAAACCCCAGACAGCTTAACAACTTTTAGTCATATTGGGTTGTCTTTTTTTTCATTTTCACCTCCTAAAACGTGTGTAGGAGCTTACCAGAGATCGGGTAGTATGCATGCACTGACATGGTTAGTTATACTAGGTGTTTATAGTTTATCTATTTGTGAATTCAAGGTAACTTTGTGTTCCACCATTCCTGTAATAATTTTCTGACAGCGTCTTATGTGCTTGTAAGACCTCTTTGGCAAACTGTCCTCATTTCTCTTGCAAGGCAGGTACTGGTTGGCAATTATTCGTTTTCATGCAGGAGATGCTGGTTGCTTATGTTAAATTACCTTGATTTACCTTGCCTTAAATTTCTCTGGCTTATATGCATTTGAGGTGGGTTGGGATTATTTTGGTTGATTGGTTGGTGTTATTTTTAAATGAAGTTTACTTTCGAAATTATTCCAAATATCTGCAAGAATAGCCAATGTTATGGTGTCAAAAAATATGAAGAAGGAGGGTTAGGGGGAGCTCATGCTCTTGAGGATTCAAGGGGAATAGAACAAAGATCTTCAGGTGATACTCCTGCTGCTCACTTGATGCCTTAATTCTTAGAGGCAACTTCAGGTGTCAGTGCTCTGGGATATATTTTGTATAACAGAAGAGACCTGACGATATTCTCTTTTGACTGAGTACCACATAATAAGCTTTTGGGTTTAAAATCTGATTTAAGAATCACTTAGGTTTTTGTTGTTGTTGGGTTTTTGGTTTGGTTTGGGAGGGTGTTGGTGGTTTGTTTGTTTGTGGTTTTTTTTTTTGTTTTTTTTTTTTTTGTGTGTGTGTGTGTGAAGGAGTTTTTCGTTTGTTTGTTTTGATTTTTGTTTGCTTGCTTTTTAAGTTGAAGTTACCACCTTGTTCAACATGGGTGTTTAATTGCCCCGATGCTTTGATGTGTGTCAATGTATGTAGATCTGGTAACAGCAGACCCAGGGACGGGGTAGACCTAGCTGTTGGGCCTTTGTACAGCGTGGAGGCCATGCAGTCATCAGCAGGCTCAAGAGCTGATAATGTACAGCATACGCAGTTAGACAGACGTGACCTTGACACAGTGTTGTGGGAACCAAATGTCAGAGCAAATGAGGATCTTTTAGTTCTGCAGAGTGAAGAGTGGTGAATGTTAAGAGGCAAACTGTCTTATATTGTAGATTTGATAGCACCCAAGAATTTATTTTATTTTTGGGGAGAAGGAAGGCAGCATTTTGGACTCGGTTAATTAAAAATTTATTAGTTGTTTGAAGATTTCAAAAGTTTTGTTATGTCAGAAGTGGAAATTAAACTTGGTGTCGTGATGTGCTGGGGTTACAACAGATTTTTTAATACTGTGTTTCTACACCTTGGATGATATGGATATCACATTCCTACATTCATGTGCTTTCATGAATTTAACTTTTCTATAGAAATTTGTCATATTTGTCAAATGTCTACTGTTTCAGTTTTCTTTTTTCCTTTAAACACAGCTGTTGGAGCTGTTTGACAGCGAAGACCCTCGAGAACGAGACTACCTAAAAACAGTCTTGCACAGAATTTATGGCAAGTTTCTGGGTCTTAGAGCATTTATCCGAAAACAGATTAATAATATTTTTCTACGGTAAGTTGTGGAAGAAGGTACTTTCGGTTATAAACATTTCAGGAAAGTGATCTGTTACTTATATTTAACATTTCTTCTTTTAGATTTGTTTATGAAACTGAACACTTCAATGGCGTAGCTGAACTGTTGGAAATTTTAGGAAGGTAAACAAGTCTTTATTATCTATCTCAAACTTCCCTTCTGGACATGTCAGAATAGTGTCGGATGCGGAAAAAATATTACTATAAACCCTGATTCTGAATACAGATGTGTGCCCATGCTCATCTTTAAGCCCATGTGCTCGTCTTTGCCAGGAGTATATAACTGTATGCAAGTTATAGCCAAAAGTGTTAGGTTGATTATGTGTATATTAAATTTTGCACACTTCATCCTTAGATTCTGCATAATACATTTTTTTGAGCATGCTACCAGTGTGAACGTTTTGAGTATATCTAATTCTGTGAAGTTGATTATTCAAGAACACCATGCTTACATGAATTTACAGACCACACAGACGAGGTCTTATCTGTTTGGCAACAGGTTTGTGCAGCTGTTTATATGATGATTCCCAAGCTGGAGCTGAACTGCTACCTCGATGCGTACTGTGCTGCTAATACAAAGCAGGACAAAAGTCGGCATGTGTTTACCAATGGCAAGAGCCTGCTATTTGCAAACAAGTGCTGGCTGCTGAGTTATCTTAGTCTATGAAGTGCTTAAGAATGTTTTCTGTGATGATAACACTAACAAATATTTCTCCTCTATTTTCTAGTATTATCAATGGTTTCGCTTTACCTCTTAAGGCAGAGCATAAACAGTTTCTGGTGAAGGTGCTGATCCCTTTACATACTGTCAGGAGTTTATCACTCTTCCATGCACAGGTAGAAATTAAAAAAATACTTTCTGCTTATAATGATATATATATATTTTAAGGTTGCTTTGGAAATTTGATGATGTAGCACATAAAAGGTGGTGGAAAGTTTTGAAATGTGGAAAAAATGCAATAGATCTTTTTTAAAAAATTCATTTAATGTGCTTTGTATGATAAATGTCTCGCTTCTCTTCTGATTAGATAATTAAAAGTGTAAATACATCTGTAATATTCTGGGGACTTTGTTTAGTAGTTAAAGTTTATCTTTAGATTTTTCCCTCTGCCGTTTTCTCATTCTCACAAGTTTGCTTTTCCCAGTCCTCTCCCAGGAGGATGTCTGGGCTTCCTTAGTCTTGTGCTATCAAGGCTCTTCTTCACCCTGGCAACTTTCTGAATACTAACTCACACTTTTGTGTAATCTGTAACATTCTCCCTCACAGATTCCTTAATACTGCATTTATTCCCTTATATATCTTTTTATACATTCAGCTTTCATGACATAAATTTTCATGTGATAAGAATCACCATCCCTGGACATGTTGATATGGTACTTAGAGATGTGGTTTAGCAGAGAACTTGGTAGAGTTAGGTTAATGGTTGGACTTGAGGACCTTAAAGGTCTTTTCCAACCCAAATGATTCTGTGATATCTGCTGCCTTTCTGTCTTATTTTCAGGTAGTGCAATCTTTCTTGTGCTGAGAGAGCTGTGTTTTTTAATATGTTATTCCAGGTTTTAGCTGCATTGGCTCATCTTGGAAGAGTTTTCATGATTTTTGTAAAAAGATGCAGCTTCAGAGAGTAACAGAAGGTTCAAAACATTGGTTGTGTGACTGTATTTAGAATACCAAGTTGATCTGATTTTTATTATGTATGTTATGTTGTCACCCTAATTCTTTTGGTAATGTGTTCTGTTGTTTCTTATGAACTGAACTTCGAGTGGGTTTGCACAGTGCAAACTATACAACTCAGTTTAAAATTGGATGCAACTTGAGAAAACTGCACAGGATCTTGCCTTGAGTCTCTCTTTTTAAAAAAAGTTTGTTTCCTTCGTTTCTTTCTAGAAATGTTTTAACTTCATTTTCTTAAATCTCCACAGCTGGCATACTGCATAGTACAGTTTCTGGAGAAAGACCCCTCACTCACAGAACCGGTAAATGTTTCTTTCATACTTCTTTACTTTCCATCATTTGCCCTATTGATAGAAAAGTAAAAAACCTTTTTTCCCCCCCCCCCCTTCTTTAGGTCATTAGAGGTTTAATGAAATTCTGGCCAAAAACCTGCAGTCAGAAAGAGGTAAGTAGTATACTAGTATTAACAAAACATGAGTTATTTTGTTTTATAATTGTTGTATGTGATTTTTTCATACTTGAATTCTGGGTTTTTTTGAACAGTTTTGACTACAAAGACAAAAGTTTGATAACCATGCTTTACATTCAGAAAAAATAGTACTTGTTCTTCTGCAGAGAAATCTTTTTGTTTTAGAAAGGAGAAAATAAACAAAGCTAAAGATAGACTGGAAAATTCTGTTAGATTTGGAATTGTTTATTTGTGAAGATAGTATTTTTCCAGGGAGGATGAAAGAGATTATATTGTCTAGTGTTTACCTACTAAACTTATAAAAGATAGTTGGATCTTTGTGTTTTCATTTAAAATTCTTGATGCAAATCCGAGTTTGCCTAATGGGATTCTGTGACACGGCAAAACTGTTGTTTTGAATGTTGCTTCCAAAAATGAGGTAAAATTAATGACTCTCCTTATTTAAGAAAGGTAAAGCTTTGGCCAAATTCTTTGTCTACATGAGGCTCAGTTTTCAGCACAGATATACTGGTGCAATTTTGAATTTTGTTGTAAAGGACTACTTTAAATACAGCATTTCCACTCACTTGTCCTCCTTCTTTTAAAAGTCTGAATTCAGAAGCTGCTAAAGGTAGAACTGATCACATGTTTTGAGAGAGCTTGTGAGTCTTTAATTTCTCTCTGATGTGGTAGAATTTGAGGGTTACCAGAATTTTGCTCATCAAGATGATTCAGATGTCTGATACTCAGTGTTTCCTTCCTTGTCTTTAGGTCATGTTCCTAGGAGAGCTGGAGGAAATCTTGGATGTAATTGAACCATCACAATTTGTCAAAATCCAGGAACCCTTGTTTAAACAAATTGCCAAGTGTGTCTCTAGCCCTCATTTTCAGGTGAGTGGTGGAGGTTATTTTTGGTATAGTAATGTATAGTCTTGATCTCAAACATAAGCAGCCCCCCCCCCATGTAAATATTGCTCTATATTATGTGGTTTTAAATACTTGTCTTCTATGGAATAGGGTATGTTACAGTGGAAGTTTAGTTTGACCTTCCTGAGTAACTTGTTAGATGCAATCTGGGGTTACAGCATGGAACTTACCATTCTGGGCCTTACAAGGCCTTAAACTAGATTCAAGCAGGTTTCAAGCCTTTCTGCCTGTAGGTGGTGAGTACTTACTCTATGGCCTTTGGAGTGATAGACCACATAGGATGTATTTGCTCCCCTTTTTTTTTAGCACAGTATTGTGCAGCATTCTTGTTTCCTTACTTCTGTAAGGAGATTTCTGGTTAGAGGTGATAGAACCCAGAGCCTGTTTTCTTTTCATTGCATAATGGGAAGCAGGGGAATTAATAGGTTTTAAATTGAATCATATATGAAGAGGAGATAGGATTCATGGCCTGTAGTGTCTTCATATTAAGCCAGATGACCTATCCTGGAGCAATGGCAGATGGGACTGGTCTAAGCTCTTCCTTGGACTACCTTTGTTTTTAGCACAGTATACAGCAGTGTTCTGCCTCCTACACCCCTGTCTCCTCCTCGAGGTGATTATTGTCATTGGTATCTTCCCCACACTGAAGTTCTCTCATCCCTTACTCAGCCCATCTACTGGGCCTTTCCCTGTCTCCTCCTGGTATCCCAGCACTGCTCTCTTCCTTCTGACTGCAGTCACAGGATTGAGGGACAGGGGCGATGGGAACTCTGTCAGCTCTCCCTTCCCCTCCACAGCTGCAGCATTAATGCACTCTCTGCACCTGGTCTTCAGTGAGTAACAACATATTGCTCAGGGGAAAGAGAGAGTGGATGCTGTGGGCTCTGAATTATAGGATAAAAACTTGATTCCATTAATGCACGTTATGCTACTGATTAAAATAGAGTTTTAATTTTAAAGTTAATGATTCTTATTAATTCATCGTCATGAAATTTCTCTGTGATTTGTTTTTCCTTCAGAAAATTATAGGTATGTGAATTCTTGTTAATGTTTTATTTCTTTAACTCAAAGGTGGCTGAAAGAGCGCTGTATTATTGGAATAATGAGTACATCATGAGTTTGATAGAGGAGAATTCAAACGTTATACTTCCCATCATGTTTTCCAGCCTCTATAGGATTTCTAAAGAGCACTGGAATCCGTAAGTTGTTGCCATTACACTTTATCTGACCATTTGACATACCAGTGATAAGCTTAGGGAATGTCTGTGGAAGAGCAGCTGAACGTGCCATCCAAATTCAATTAATGCCAATAGAAATTAGTCTATACTTGATCTTATCTCAAAATGTGTTTAATTATCTGGTATGTGTACAAAAATGAGTACCTTTATGGGATAAAAATAGACCTTCTCACAACTTGGATAAAAGAGAAATTAGATGTTACATTGTTATTGAAGAAAAAGTGTTGCTCATGAAACATTTCTCCTACACAGTTTTTTATGAACTAGTTAACGTCTTAAGCCTGATCATAAATTGTCTAGAAGAATATCACTTGGCATTAATGAAGCTTTGTGACTATATGGTGGCTGATGCTGATACCTCTGGCACAGCTCTGGTACTAGCATTTTTCTAGACATCCTTGAAGCATATAGACATCACTATATTCTTTGGTTGGATTGTTTCTTTCTAAATTTATTTAAATTGAGCTGTTGTCTGTTATCCACAGTAATGGAGCAGTTGCTTCGTGTTGATACCCTGCTAATCCAGCATTTTTATTTTCAAACTAAAAAACCCAGTAAGAAAGTATTTTAGTGAAAAATACTGTTACCGTTAGATGTCATGTATTCTGTAATTTAGTTGTAAAGTTTTCCTAAGTCAAGATGGTTACAGTTTATTAAACCCAGTATTTTTAATGGGCTGTGCTATGTTCAGGTCTCATTTGCTTTAAGACCTTACTGTAAAGTATTTGGAAAATATTTAATCTTTTCAAACATCAGTCTTTTTGTTCCATACCTAGCCAAACCCTCGAGTTTGTGTGCTTACATGATGAATCTAATGCTCCTGGAAAGCTTCTTTAACTAGTGCTTGTCACAAAAAGATACTTTCTGTGGCATAGTACCATGTCTCCAGCCTGCCCATGCTCCTGCCCAACCTTTTATGCTCTGCATTGAGATGCTTCTGGGAATGAGAATATTCTAGTATCCCAGTTCATAGACTTTTCATACACACAGGAATTTTGTAACTTCCACGCACAAGCCAGGTTAAGGTACATGTGAAATAAAGAATTTAAGAGGTTTTATATTTATAAGAACATTTTTTTAATGTAGGCAACAAAAGTGAAAGTTTTATTGAAAGGGGTGGATGACAGACAGGGGTGGGTGGGAAGTTGCACACCATTTACTGTGTAGGTTACCTCCAAAGCTTCCTGGCACCTGTAATGTGGATTCCTTTCCTCCGTGCCTTTTTGCTTAAACACTCTATTTCAAATTATTTGGAAGTTTTTTAGATTTGTTTCTTTCCCTTCTCCCTGTACAGTTCATTTGTTGTTTCTTTAACTCTACCAGAAAGGGATCTTGATCTCTAGATAATCAGTCTGTTGGCACAACCATCTTTGGAAATTCGTTTATATTTTGGGCTAGCTACCCAGTCAGATGGTGTGAAAGAGTAAACTGATTCAACCTTTACTGAGCCTTTGTGGGACAGAATTCCTTTGGGGCCTTTTTGAAATTATTATTATTATTATACATCATTTCTTCCTGTATCAGTAGATCATGCCTATCATGTTTTATGCAGCTGAGCAGCTCAAACTCAGATAAGCAGTGGTGGATTGGCTTGTGGGCAAGGTCAGGAACAGCACTAAGCACTAAACAAAGGAGGGGTGGGAAGAGAGAGGGAGAGACTATGTATATTTTATATATATAATACTTTTTTTCTTTAATAGATATATACACACAGTTTTACACAGATAGTGTAGCACTCATCTGAAGAATTTGTGGAATTTTTTGATTTTTTTTTTCTGTAACAAAGTGAAAATGAATATAAAATATATGAGTACAAGGAAATTACTCTTGAAATACGGCCTTATATTTTGCATAGATGCACTGAATATTCAGGTTCATAGAGAAATCATAAGGAAGTATGAATCACTCTCATTTTGTTTTTAAATTCTGTTCCTTCTGCCACACTAATGATTTGAATCCCTGGAGCTGCATTCAGAATTGCTCCACAGCATGAGGGAAGAATCTGTGGTTATATGTAATAGCTTTCTGTTGTTACCTTTACCCTAGAGTTTCGGTTTGCTCCATTTAAGTAGTCAGTAGAGACATGAAAGCTGATTCTCACCTTTAAATATGTTAATCAAAAGTAGATTCACTGAAATCAAAGAATTTACATTATCATACTCAGATGAGCAGAACTGGTTGCAGAAATGCTGGTAAGAGAAGGCACTTTTATTTCACGTTTGATTTCACCTGAAACTAATAAATTTCTTTCTTTTTTAATGTTTCACAGGGCTATTGTGGCTTTAGTCTACAATGTGTTGAAGGCATTTATGGAAATGAACAGCACCATGTTTGACGAGCTGACAGCCACTTACAAGTCAGATCGTCAGCGGTAACTTTTTAAAGCTTTTTTTTTGTCAGCTGTGCATAAGGCCTGCTGTTTAGTTTTCCCTTTACACTCAGCTGCAGTGACAGTCTCACACGTAATGGCCTCAATGCCTCACTTTTTCCCCTTGCATGCTCTTTAGCCTTCTCCTTGCAAGTTGGAAGATAATATCATGTACACGTTGTTCTTTACCCCTTATGAGATTACAGTGTCCATTCCATTGCTTGGGAATCTGCATTAATCATGGAATTACTTTTGACTGCATTCCAAACGACTGAAATGTATCAAGATCTTCAATAACAAAAGGGTTTAAAGATAACACCTTCCTTAAAGGCTTCAAAAAGTTACGGGAGGGAAAACATTTCTTATTCAGAGGTCTTGCTGTATCTGTCTTCTAGTGTGCAGGATCCATTAAGATACACCATTCATATGTTCTGCAGTTCCACTCTAGCAAGATACTTTTTGTCTTCTGTTTTCCTCAGTCTTCATTTTCCAATTACAGTCCAAGCATTTTTCTAAAAAGTTTCAGTTTATCCAAACATCAAATGAAAAAAAATGAGGAACCTTCAGGAACTTTAGGGAGTTTGCAACTCCATTTAAGTCATACCTTTTCTGTGACTCAGGGTTCTCCCAAGCAAAGCAAAGGGTACTATATGTCATCAGACCTTGTTAGGTTTGTATGAGTCTCTTGGAGGTCACATTTTTTTAATTATGTGACTGGAGTCACACTGTGCTTTTGTTCTCTGTTGTTGTTGTAAAATATGAAGTTTCAGAAAAAAAAAAATAAATATGCACTTAACAGGTTAGTTCATTAACATGTTAGAGGCTTAGATATATATTTAGGCCAGGGTGCCAGATGAATTCTAGATAGATGTTGATAAACAAAGCTCAATCTGCTAGTGCAGTCGACACATCCCTGCATGGTTTTCTAGCAGAAAAGGCAGAGAATCTTAGGACTAGTCACCTACTCCAGCCATTTCCTGTGGGACCTCAGTGACTTCAGTCAGTTTGTGATTGCGCTTTGCCCTTTAAGATGAGGAACTCTGCCCTTAACAGGACCAGACACTAGTAGCATGATCTGTGTCTGTATGATGGGTGAGGTTTATTGGCTGAACTGCACAAGGAATTTTTCTTGCACCTACTGACGTATCTCCTGTCAAGGCTGGTGCTAACCATTTCACCATTTTTACTTGCTACTTATCATTTTAAACGTGTAACTACCTGAGTGTATAAACTGGGATATTTACCTTCATGTTAACAGAAATTCTTTAGCATCTTAAAGCTGCATTTCAAAAGGGTACTACTTGAAGCGTGAGGAGAAATATGTTCAGTATTAATAGCTATGGTAGGTTAAATAGGTAAGCTGGATGAGGTGGTCATCCTCTTACAGTCCCTTAGGTAAGCAGGCATATATTTCATTATGATTAGAAGGTAAATATTGGTAAGTAGCCTGAAAATGTCAGGCTATTTCACTTACATTTAATTTTAAATACTTTCTAGTGACAGGTTTTGCGTGGGGTTGGGGGGGTTTCATTTACTGTTCTTCAGGGATTTATCTGAAAGTTGTTTGTATTTTTTAGTATGTTTAAAATACTCTTGGGAAATGAAAATTTCAAGTAATAACTTGACTGAATAAAGATGTGTGAGAATGCTTCTAAGCCACTGAAATATTTTTCAGGAATTCTTTAATGTGACTGGCAGGGAAATCTGTATGTCTGTAATTATTACATTTCCATTTCATCTGAACCTTCAAGGTGATTTAGTAGAAACTGAAAGCATTTTGTACCTTGCAGTATCAGGAAAATTTATTCAAAGTAAGCTATGGCAGAGACAGGAAATTTAGAAAGCAAATAATGCAGGTAAAGTAAATGTTAGATTAGGTGCTTAATTTTATCAAATCAGCCTTTAAGCTCTGTTAAAGCAAATGCTACATAGATCATGTAGATATTTGGTAAGGAAAAAGAGTAAATCACTGAACAACAGGCATGTCTTGTAGCGTGAACTTTCCCTTGGCTAGTACCTAAGCTGTATGGAAGCCACCAGCCAATATAAGTAAGAATAGTGATACCAAAAGAATAAGAGAATGCTTGTTCTAGAAAGTGGCTGTTATATATAAGCATAAAAAATAGCTCACTTAAATATGAAAATAATTAAATGTGCTAGTCCTGAAACATTTCTTAGACTTCCAGGGTTCAAGTCCACTGCGTTTTTTTCTTATGCATTATAAATTAACATCTATGAATGCTGTCACTTTGTTCAGCTTCCATTTTATGTTCTTTTTGTACTACTTTGTTTAGTGATAGTTGTATAGGTAACATTTTTTTTAAAAAACAAAACCCCTAAAATATATTTTTTTAAAAGTAAGGAAAATTGCAATTGTTCAGCAAAATTAGTGCTGCTAATTAATGTCAGCTATATATTTTTTTTTAACATAAATATTCCAGAGGCTTCTTTCCTGCTAACTCTGTTTTGTTTCATCTATCAGTGAGAAGAAGAAAGAAAAAGAACGTGAAGAACTGTGGAAAAAACTGGAGGATTTGGAATTAAAGAGAGGTCTTAGACGTGATGGAATAATTCCGACTTAACAAAAAAAAAAACAAAACAAAACAGCATTATTAACCTGTGGAGTCACACATTTATGTAGTAGAAGATGGAGCAACAGTTTTCTGTATTGTGCAACTTTACAGTAGATTTCACATTTGTTTCATTATTACAACAGCACTGTATATACCTGTCTCCAAGTAAAGGAAAAAAATAAGGACTTTAATTCAAAGTTTGGACAGCAGATGGACTTCTCAGAACTTTGCAAACATAGTCATTGTTTTAACCCTTCTTTAAAACCAGTCTTCAAAGATCTGTTGATGAAAATTGCAATGTCAGATTCCATTGTCAGGACCTGTTCCTTATTTATCGTTAGCAGAGAGTATAATACAACTTTCAAATGTGAACAATCTTAAAATTTAGCTTGTCTTTCTGCTAAAATGTTAAGTGTATTTATAGTAAAAGAGAAAAAAGACTGTCATTTCCTTTGAGTTTGTGTAACATCCTCCTTCTCTGGATAACTTTACTGTAATTTGACTTTTTTTCCTTTTGCACATCTTCATAAGTTGAATGTCCTTTCAGATCAGGGCCATGAAAAACATAGGTCCTGAATAAAAGTTTTGTTTACTGGTGTGAACATTTGTTTTGGGTACCAGGCTATCTCTGGTGCTTCCTGAATTTGAACATTAGGAGTTAAAAAACAAGTAGGTGATAAACATAGTAGGAAAGGGAGCTTTGGATTCATGCACCTATTTATTGCAAATCCAAATTAGTGTCCACAATCCTTTAAAAATGAGCAGTGGTAACACCCAGGACTTCAGTACCTAACCAGTATTAGTGAGATGGCACTGGACACACACAGGGGCATTGTTTCAGAAGTACTAATTACTAAATTGTTACAGTATGTTTCTATTGGACCATTTTGAAACAATAAAGACAAACACTAAACAGTGCAAGCATGAAATTGATCGCCAGTGGTCCTGGATCTAATTGGAAACTGAGTTGAGATAGCAGTTTGGAGTTGTTGCCTTACTTTTTAATATGTATTTATAAAGTGTTCCAGCAAAAGAGGATGTAGCCTCTAAGAACATATTATAGTGTTTTTGTGATTCTAGTACTATTACTCATCACAGTACCAGCCCTACGGTCTTAGCTGGAAAAGATTCTGGATAACATACTTCTGCATTCTCATCTGGATGCTCATTCCTAACTACTGTATTTGTTACCAAAAGTGGTTCTACAAATGCTACTGAAAAAAATTCTGGAAATCCTAATGTTCTGAGTATTAATAATAAAGTTTAAAATGCTTTTATATCAAAGGTGCATTGTGACCAAATTGTTTAAAACAAAAGAGAAAAAAAAAAAAGAGGGCTGTATTATAAGTATACATTATTGGCTATCTGCTTTGTATTTGAAAGTGGAATCTTACATCTTTGGTAGGTAAAATGCTGATAAGACTTATGTACAGTATATATTTAGCTAATGCAGTTGCATTATTATATACCGAAAGGTATGTGTTTCAGGATTTTTCTCCAGGATGCTTTTGAACTGTTATAGACATATGACAACAGTGAATTGATAATCCTACACCATCAATCCAGCAGTATTTACAGTATAAAACTGAATTGGTGTTCATGAGTCTTTGTGATAGTTGCAAACATGAATTTATGACCTGTTGCCATTGATAGAAATACAGTATAAATACAAGCTTGTATATTTTTCTTCCTACCATTTAAATATGCAGTAGGATTTGAAGTTTTCTTGTTTTTCAGGCACAGAAAAGAGGTAAAAAAGAATTCCCTCCTAGACTACTGACTGTTTCAGGATTATCAGGTCACAGTTTGTACTCTGGGGTCTGCTCACACAAATATTGTAAGCTCGATGATTTTGTAAAAGCTTGACACTGTTAATTCTGAAGAAAAAAAAAAAAAAAGTGGAACTAGTCATATGCAACACCAAACACAACATGGTTTAGTGGGATTAATATGAGCTTCTTTTAAGAACACTGACTGGGACGCAATGTAAATTAGGCAGTTACTGTCATAGTTGAAACATTTTCTTTTAAAGTGCTGAAGCAAAGGTGCAAGCTGAAATACTGAAGATTAAATAAATTTATAACAAACCATGTCCCTTAGCCCATTGATTTTGACAGTCTTTTATTTCTGTTACCGAAAAAATATTTGCTAGTGTGATTTCTGTGTGAAATGATCATGCTTTTACAAGAGTGTGGACTTAAACTCATGCTCAAAGACTTATATTCAGTTGTGAAGAACTGAGATAGAATGGAGGAAAAAAGAGTTAATGTTTTCCACCTGGTGGAGTAAAACACAACAATGTGAAATTAGAAAAAGCACTTTGTCCTGTACTTAGAGTTTAGGTGAGTGTTGTTTGTTCATAACTATTTTTTGGTTTTCACATGACATTCTGATATTGATCATACAAAACTGATGAGAACCTGATGGGTTGCAATATTTTGTTACCTCTGATGTTACCTCTGACGTGGGGATAGTGGGGAGTATCTAAAGCTTGTAGATGATTTATCACTTCCAAGAAGGAGCGTTTCTTTAAAGCGAATGAGAGGATGTGATGTTAGTCACTTGACTCTAAAAGGCTGATAGGACGCTAGGTTGCACTGTGTGATGTATATGAAGAAGCACTTGCCACAAGGTTACGACTGTACCCCCGGGATCCACAGTTTGCCACAGTCCTGGCGATGTCCTGCCGCTCTGCAGAGCTCCCATTGCTCTCAGCTGGAGCTACAGGCAAAGGAGGCAGCAGTGTATGGGCCCAAGTGTGATCAGTGCATCTTTTATGGTTTCCTTTGCTTCTTCAGTTGCAGAAACTACCTTTGTTTGTGTAAATGTTTTTATTAACTGCTCGCACAGCAGTTGTTGGGTGGTCACTCGTGTCCTGTGCCATATTGGTTTCAGGAGGAAGGGTTGAATGCTCTCTGGTAAGAGGAAAGAGCTGCATTTTCAGTACTAGGGCATTGCATCAGGTCATGGGGATATAACAACTGTAAAAGTAAAGGTTCTCTCATACTTTAAATTGAGCACACATTGCTTTCTTCATCTTGCAATTCTCCCTTGTTTTCCTTTCATTGCTTTTGAGTGTTTTTTGTCTCTCTTCCAAAGGTTGGAATGCTTTAAATAAAAGTATTCTAATGCCATTGGAGTGTTCACTAGCTGACTTATAGTAAATTTAATCTTGGGTTGGTTAACATAAACAAAAGGATTTAATTTATTTTTTATCTCCTCCTGTATATGGAAAAATTAAGGGTGTTAGAGCCAAGAATTGCTTGAGTAAGAAATGCAGCAGCTGTACTTGCATTCTATGTGCATAAGTACAGCCTCAGGCTCTCTATGGAAAGGAAAATACATTAGGAGCTTAAAACCCGTCTTCTATTGTTTTGTGAGGAGAGGGAGGGTGGGCTAGATTCCTCTCCCCCAAATACAACTCAAATAATTTCCTTTCAGTTCTGTCTTGGAAGACAAAGATGGCCTTTACCCTTAGTTGTGTCACAATGCCATCCTAAAGCAACTGCCCTAAAACAAGACAAAAGTGACAATGTGCAAGATCAAAGAATGTTTTTACATTTTTGCATGTGGCTTTTTAATTTTGGCTCGCCTGCTTCCCTTAGCAGCTCTGGAGTGAGCCACAGATTAGTTTTCTAGGTGATATGTGCAGCAGATTTTGTGTAGCCCAGTTTTTGCTTCAAAGTCTACAAAACAGTATCTTGAAACAGAATGGAACTAATTTTGATTGAAAACTTTTATCCAAGTGTTGCTTCCCATCCACAGAAGCGTACACCTTTTATCATGACCTCTCTGAATACAAGTTTTTATTTGGATCCCTTACTGTAAATATGTTGTATTCATAAACTCACATAAGGATGAGGAGTTTCAAAATATAAATAGTATTGATACATTTCTTCTTGTTGTCCTATTTTTGATTGTAGTATAGCGAATGACCTGTCATGCTTTTTGTTTAAAGGTTAACATTAGATTCATAGATCTTAATATTTTAGCATTTCATTGTTTAAGCAGGAGAGGGCAGCAAAAGTTCATTTTTCCCCATTGGAATGCTCTGGTCCATTACTGTTTTTAAACTTAGATGCATTTAACTATCTGTGGGTAGGGGGGGGAAATGAAACATTTTTTAATATATATTAAAAGGTGCATATGAAAATATATAGACTGGTCCAGCCAGGCTGTGGAAATGTCTTCTACTCTACATCAAAGTAATAATAAAAGAAAAATACCTTCCACCTCTGGATAAAGTACAAGCAGGTCTTAAGCTCTTGGGTTCAAATGTCATTCTTTGGAAACAGTTTACTTTCTTAAAAATGGTGTCAAAGAAACTCGAACTCAAGGGTGCTCCCAGCTATAAATGTGTAATCCTCCTCTTTTGCACATGCTCAAGAAGCTCTGTACTGTGGGTGCATCTAAATAAAGAAGCAATGAAGTGTTTTCCAGGTGCTTGGCTTTTTTTTCCACCTCCTCCCATCTAAACTTCATGTACCTTTTCAGCAGTGAACTTCCAGAGATCAGATATCCATTCACATGTAGTAAATGTAAGAACACTTGTCCGAGGAAAAAAAATACCAAACCAAACCAAATATGAGGTGGTAATGTAAGTTTCTGCTGGAATTAGCATAGTAAACACTCAGTTTTTATTAAGCTTACTTATTTTGTTAAGGTCCTCTCATGATGAACATTCTGGTACTGCACACAGTGGTGCCTGTGTGAGGGTGGTAAAGAGCAGTGGATACACAAAAGAGGCACTGGAGCCATGCAATGTTCCTTATAAAGCCATTGAGCCTTACACTTTGCAGCTGGTGAAGGAACTTTTTCTTCCATAGCATCATTCTACTGTTTCTGTCCTTGTGCTCCTCTGCCTTGTAGTTTGGAAGTCAAGAGAAAGGCGTGGGATGGTTACACATGTAGGAAACACCTGGAGAGCACCATGGATGGAGCCTGGTGAAGGGCAGTGCTGGTGAACAGCTTTAGCAGAAGCATGGTAGATGTGGCTGGTACAATAAAATTTTAAAATTTTAAAATGCCAGTTTCGTATGTGAATTATTCCAGTAGCTTAGTTCTTAAATGTTCTTTCCATTTTGATTTTTTATTTCAAATTTTTTACTTTTTCAGCAGTTGGCTCTTGTGTGCCTTTGGTACCAGAGCTCCTTATCACAAATCTCTTCAGATACTTCTAAGACAACATTCAGATCACTTAACAACCTCATGTCTACTTACTGCCAGGCAAGTGTTTTCCAAAGAAGTTTAAAAAGTTGAGAACATGCAGTAAGTTGACCTTCAGGGCAGGATTTATCTTCACTACTTGCAAGTTAGAAAACAACCTTTAAAGGATTGGAATTAAAAGCTTAAATTGCGTTCCTACTTTTGATAATGCTAATTGCTTTGCTAATTTTTCATCTTTGTGTTTCTTTCTCAGGAATGTTTTGGCTTCTTGTATAGTAGCAGAGCACCTAATTTATCTTGCATTGTTTGGAGCCCAGATCACGAGCATGTGGCCTGCAAAGGTAGTTCTGTGTGCAGGTGAAGGCTGTTCTCCCCTCTGTATCCAGTTGTTGCTTCAAGGTACAGTAAAGCAATAGCTCGGGTGTTAAACCAGAAACTGGTACAAGGTCTCACGTTGTGGGTTCAGAGCTGCCTATGGTTTAAAAGACTAAATGCTGAAGCCAGAGTGAATATCCTGAGTTTGTTAGTAAATACCTTGAAAGAAAGAGTTACTAACCCGCTGTGAATAGTGACTGCAGGCTTTTCTGGAACTCTCCATCATGTGAAAAATTGCCATACTGAAACTTTTAATCTTTTACTATTTTCCTCCTTTTTGTTCTTCTCTCTCACTGACATTCAGTTTGTTAATTCAATACTTTCCTCCTCTAAAATAACTGGAGCTGTGAGAAGTTAGGGATCACTTTGGAAGGATGGAAAACTTGTTAATACCTTTAAAGAAATATATATTTTTTATTACTGGCCAGTGGCTCATACCTTTGATACGTACACAAAAATGTCTGGGAACCTGTCTTGCGTTTTCCCTGAATCTGGGAAGGTTTTCTAAAAAAGCGGAGAAAAGAATATTCTATAGAACTTCTGATTCTTGTTTTTTGAATTCTTCTTTTATCACCACTTGGGACAAGTTTTTTCTTGTGTCAAAGTCTCTGCACTTCACCAACAGAGAAAGCAGCAGCCCCAGAAGCACCGTGTGGAGCATCATGCTCGTGGAGCAGCATGCCAAGGACGTCCACGCTGCCTGCCAGCCACAGCAGAAGGAGGCTGGAGCATAAATGTCCTGACAGCAGGGGAGGAAGAGACATCGTGTTTGTACATGGATGTGTACAGACCTCCAGCAACAAAAGGCAAAGCTTACCTGCAAATGTTTTTTGAATTAAGCACGGTCAGGTCAGTTTTGAATCTTCACTGTCTGGTGAAGTGGATGTGGTTTAGCTGGGTAAGCAAACTGGCCAAACAGTCCAGCTCAATTTTGGGTATCTTTTAATGTAATTCTACGAGATGGACTGAGTAGGGCTACCACTTGTGCTCATCTGTTGTCCCTAAGACTGTGATGACTCCCATGCTTTGGCTATGTAGATATTGTGCATAAGTGGAAAATCACTGTATGTGTAACTGTCTCAGACCAAGATGGACATCTGCATTATGTAGTCTTCCATTTCAGGCATCTTGGAGGCAGCAGGCTAAAGTCAGAAGTTGATGTGTCTCAGAGCAAACTGAAACTTGGCAAAACACACTCTTGATTTTTGGAACAAGGAAATGTGGGATTCAGACAGTGATAATTAGTTTATTAGTCCACAGGCTATTTCACAAACACAAAGGGACATTATCGCTGTTTGCTGTCCGTGACACTCATCAGAGAGTAATTATCATGGCTGGTGATTATGCACTAGATTTCAAATGTCAGTTCTGGCTAGACAAAAATGACTCTCGGGGATAGAAAGGAAAGAATACCTCCTACTGTAATATGGTGTCCCATGCCACCCCCCTTTCTTCTCACACTGCTGAGTGATACCAGCCTCCTGCAAGCGAGGCTCTGCAAACCCAAGCATGAAGGCTTGCAATGGACTGAATTTAAGCAAAATTTGTTGTTCTGTTCAAAACTGTTGTAAGGGAGACGGTATTGGTGGTGATGGACCTTACCCAAGCGAATGCCGTTCCATTGAGTTAGCTAAAGAACTGGGATTTTTTTGAGAGGTCTCGTGGAGCCTTGTTCTCACCAGACCTCACAATGTAACTCTGCAGAAACTCCTGAAGCTTTTTTCTATAATGGCCTTCAGTCTATTAAATCTGTAGAATTCCCAACATGAATCATTAAATGCCCCCTTCGCTGCTTCAAATCTCATTGCTATCTGTTTGATTATTAAAAGTTTGTTGGTAAGGTACTTTGAAAACAAATTTTATATATTTGCTCTATTATATAGAAATGTTTCTGAAATAAATGTAACAGAACAGCTAAGGATGCAAGAGTTAAGGACTTTGATTTGACATTCTAATATAAGACCACCCAGGGAATTATTTTTTCCCTCCCCTTTATCTTCCTCCACTCAACCTCTTTCTGTTTTCTCTTGCTCTAGAGTTAATCCTGCTGATGGTAAATTTGAAAATGTGCAACACAGAAGCCAAACGAGAGAAAAAAGGAGCTACTTTCAAGAGCTCCACTTCAGAGAAGGTCCATGTGAGTGTCCCTTACAGTGCAACCTTCAGTGCTCCTCCCTCAAGCTCTCCTCTGTGCGTGGAAATTGGTGTCCAGTAATTCCCCAGAGCTTAATTTAGAAGCATCTCTGATCAATAGCTGCAAAGATCAGATCCTCATAGGCTGTGTAAGTCTTTTTGATTCTTCTGCTAATACAGTTTAGACAGGCTGAGCACATATGTGATGGCAGCTTTTTGACAGAATTTGGGAGACCAGCGGTGCCTGCTTGTTGTATGGCATATTAGTCCACCAGCTTTTAACTTTTTCAGCTTCTTTTTTCTCTGATTTTTGCTTTTTTTGCTTGTTGTTGCAGAGAGTGTGTGTTAGTAACTTCCTGTGCTGCACAAAGGCACTTCAGTAGCAAAGATGAAGCAGTTCCAGGAGCAGCACAACTGCTGGCGCTCAGCTCCCTGTGTCTCTCCTGTATGGTTTCACAGGTATGCCTTGCAGGAGCCAAGTCTGAGGTACTGACTCCTCTGACACAGGGTTGAACTTATGGGACAGAAGCTGCAGAGCAGAGAGCTGCCAGCAGCCAGGTGCACGTGGCATAATAACACAGATTTAGTTCCTTTAGGACACTTCACCATAAAGGGATGATAGGCTCCTTGTCTAGATTATGAGAAGTGCTATTCCAACAGCAGCCCCCCGGGTTTCTATCAAGTGCTTCAGACTTGACCAAACCAAGAAGGGTCCCTAGCATTCAGATGCAGGAGCCCACTGTCTTGCATCAGGTATCAGGTATGTACAGAGTCTACCCTTTAGTTTATGAATTCATTACCTAGGAAAAGATTAACTAAATCAGTTAGGCTGTTAAGACACCCTCTCAACTCCCTTTTTTTCCCCCTCCTTTGTAATCAAGCACAATTTATATCCCTGCTAAATCCACCATCATTAAACTGCTTTCTCTTTTCCTATTTAAATTATTGCACTGATTTCAAATGGTTTGCAATGAAACATATGCATTATATAACTTAATGGAACAGTATCCAAGATGTTATTGGGATTTGAAATTTAATAGTTAAATACAAATCCTTGGATTCATTGTCCAGTAAAGCAGAACCTATAAATAAGCCATTTAATGTCAATGTGTTGTTTTGGGTTTTTTTGTTTGTTTGTTTGTTTGTTTGTTTTTTAATTTGGCTTCAATTAATCACATTGAGTATCCTGTTTTGGCTGCATCATTATTGCAGTAGAGAGTGTAAGCAAGAAATTCAGATCCTGCAGTAATAAATGGCAACTCAATTTCCAATGCTTAAGCTTGATTTCATGGGATGATTCTTTACCCAGCCTTCATTCATTATGGTAGGATAGTTGCAAAGCAGAACTGGGATAAGTATTATACCTCTGTGCATTATTGAACAGAACAGAAAAATCAGCTGAGAGGGAAGCGTTTCCCTTACAACAATCTTTTTTCGGTACCCAGGATTTGCAAAATAAAGATAAGGCTCAGGAGCAGTGATTTCAAGCTTGCCATAGAAATACCAGTAGTCAGTTAAAATTGTTTGACCTTACCTCCATACTGGCTTGTCTTGGTCTGTGCTGCCTGACTTGGCAGTGGTTGAAGTCCCTCAAACACAGCTCTGAAATGTGTTTTCCTTTTCTGTAACCTTGAATTGTTTTCCATGTGTCCATGTTCCCATCCATTATCCTCACCAGTCTGTTCATACCAACACATTTTCCAAGTAACATCTTACTGTCTGGAGACATCTCTTTGCGGAGTTGGAGTGGTTATCTTTTTGCCTGCAAATCAAGGACTGGGCAGGTGAGAGAAGGAGAAGGGTTTCTGGCATCCCTGCACCAGTGGGCGATGCAGGGAGGACATAGGTACTCTGTATGAGTATGGTTCCTCCCTGCCCCATGTCCTGGGGAGAGAGGGTCCTGGGATAGACCTTACCACTCCCCTGGGCTCCCCAGTCCTAAGGCTTTCCATCCCACAACACACTTCCCTGAGTGCCTCGATGACTGGACACCTCCTCATCCCTCCTTACCCCAGCCTGGCTAATGCCCTCTCCCATTCAGTTTTCCTTCTCTTCCTCTTATCAGAGAGCATATTTTATTGTGTCCTAAAGTCTTCCCTCTCCTCAGGAGGTAATCCTTACTCCTTATTGCCAAGTCCACTGCAGCCCCACACTACACACTTCTGACCTTGAGCTCACGTCCAGTAGTTTTGTCTGAACCTGGTCCTCCTGCCCTCCAGAGCTCATACCCTCATTACCCACCCTTTTATTGGATCTCCTGGCAGGTCAGGTCATGTCTCTCACCTGGCTCCTCTAGAAGAACACCAGCCTCTCCTCTGCCACTGTGAGGATGGGAGACCTGGACACAGCCAGTCAGCAATGACCCCAAATCAATTGGATGCTTAGAGGAGAGGATATGTAGAAAAAAGGTGTTTGTAAGTCCAGAACAGAATTTGCCCCTTTGCAAAAGAGAATTCTGTTTTTTAATCTCAGAAATAAACTTCATGTTTTTCTATCTATGGCTAAGTAAAAAAAAAAATTCTATTATTTTTACCTTGGGTGCACTCATACTTGCTTGAATAATGGAGATCTTCCCTCTTCTAAGTACAGAAACATGATGAGAGAGATTAAGTACAGCTCTTCTGTATACTGCAGGACTTAATTCCCTTCCCAGCAGAGTCAATGATGGAAGTCCTGCTGCTGTCACCGAAAGTAAAATAAAGATCTGTGAGGAGATTGGACAAATCTGCTGGGTCTGTGTGGGAAACTGGTTAGTGCTAGCAGGAGTGATGTGGACTCATTTCCTCTTCCTGCAGTAAATGTAGCCTACTAATATCATCTGCCGTTGTGTGTATATGAGCTGGGTGACCTCCAGAAAGCTTTTATGGATAGAAGCTTCAGAGAGAATGTGTGATCCTGGTTTGCTTCCTTTCTATCTCTCCATGATGCACCCACCTGCTCCAGGGGAAAGGGGAATACATCCATGCTATGTTATCTGTGAACAGGACGTGAGCACACAGTTAAACACTTAAGCACCTACAATAAAGCCCAACCCCTCGATGTTCAGTAGGGACAGTTTTCCTAAGGCTGTCTAGACACAATGTCTGCGTGTGAAAGAATTTGGTTATGAACAGGGCAGCATTGTTCAAAAGATGATACTCTGCTTCTGGGGAAATTGAAAGGAATTCTTTTTGCTTTTGAGAGCAGGGAACTACCCTTTCCTTGTGCAGTTATCGTTCCATGACCTGTGCTACTAAGATACTCTTTTCTCCTGAGACTCTCCATTATTATTACTTACCTAATATGTGCCTTCTTGAGAAAAACTGCTCACCTACTGTGGGATGTGAGAAAAAATGGAAATTAAGCAGTGTAACTTTTGTCAGGAGAATACCAGATGCACACAGGAGAGTTATTTTGTACAGGGTGTATGAAGTTGAGGAGCAAGGTGCCTATCATCTGTTTTGGTACCCCGTAATGGAAGTGGATTGACATTTTGTAGAACATGGAAGAAGGCAGCTTGCACAAAGTGCACTGCTCTGACTCACACCTGCAGAGGAGAAAGGACACTGGTTAAAAATGTGGGTTTGGAACACAGTTTTCTAATTGGGTGTGCTGCAGTGAGATGAAAACAAAGACCAGGCAAAATCCATTCCAACATTCAGCTTCCTTTAGGGATGATCAGATGTTTAAGAAATAAGGAAAACAAGTCATTTTTGAACATGTGTGATCTGTCTGCACCCAGGAGATGCTTTGCTCCCGTTGTCCTGGTGTATCAGGATGGGGTTGTCGCAGGCAGGTCAGTCAAAGGCTGAACCTGGATCTCCTGCTCTGGCTGTCTGTGCTGTTCTGATGGTTGGACATCACAGGTTTTTTTCACAAGCCAGCAATATTTTAGGTATGGATGAGCACTTTGCTGAATTTAGAGAAGTTACCTGTCCTTCTCCTCTCTCCCTAAGTGTGCAAGTCCTTTAAGGCTCACCTCTGTTTAGGGGTTAGAGAAGATGAGGTCCTCCTCTGGTGATGAAGACAGGGTAACAGAAGGAGCAGGGAGCTGTATTTAGTGCCTCCAGTCATTTCCCACTCCCTTGTGCCAATTAGGTTTGGCAAAGGAGAGATTCTGAGTAAAACTATCTCTGGATGAAATGCCACGAGCTTTCTTTAAGCACTTATGAAGATTAAATGCTCAGTGGCTTCAGTGATAAAACCTTGATGATGATAATGATGATAACAAGACCAAACCCTAGAACAGAGTTCCTTGGACCTGGGTTTGAAGTTCCTGCACTCTTGTGACATGGAGAATCCTTCTCATTCCAGAGTTGCCCTTGGGTCAGGCAGGGAGACTGGGTGGGCAATATCTTTGCTGCTCAGCCTAGAGTCACTGCCTATTTCTTACCTATTAGAAGGAGATTTAGGAAAACTTTGCCTCAAAGGGAAAGCCTGCATAGGCACTGACCTGCACATGTAATCAAACAACCAAAATGGGGGAAAAAAACAGATCAGCCAATTTTAATGAATCTGTCAACATTGTGACAGATTGTCACAGTGTATAAAAGAAAAAACAAATGAAGTGCTTCTCCAGTTGAAAAAAACTGTGGAACTGTGACATACACAAGCTGCCATTGTCACTGAGGCACGTTGCTAGTTCCACCACAGTTCCCTGTGCTGAGCAGAGACTATCACCCAGAGCAGGAAAATGGATAACTGTTAGACCTTGGCCCTCAGGACTGTACCTTTCAGCAGAAGGATATCCCTTTTCAGCACCCTGAGGCCAGTCTCTGTGGGACCAGTTCTCTAAAAGGAGTGCAGACCAGCACAGTTTCTCCCATTCACTATCAGTGGAGGATTGGCCGTTGCTGAACTCTTGAAAATTTAACCTATATTGTGTAGGGCTCAAGTGATGCTAAAGGGCCATGGGTTTAGAAATTCAGTTCCATACAACTGGAGCCTGCAAGACATCTGATCCCTTCACAAAGTCGTCACTGATGCTAACTGAAGAGGTGAACCTTAACTTTCATTTTCTAGCCTTATGTTTAGGGTCAAACCCAAGTTTATTATCTTTCCAGCTTAATCTGTGAGTCATTTGTAACGTGTTTTCCTTATAGAGCAACACCTGTACGTTGTATTCTTTACGTATCGAAGGGGTTCAGAGCCTTTTGGTATTTCAAGTTGAGAATCCCTGGGGTACAGTTTGGCACGCTACTCTGAAAACATACCTTTTAGTCATTTCACTGCTGGGTTTCAACCTAAATGACTGATCAAGGATTTAAACAGCTGGATTTCAGCATCTGTCTGCCACATGCCAGCTGCCAGCAAAGCAAGAAATTATTATAGCCAACCATGATTTAAATATTTGACCTTTGAGCATAAGAGGATATAGCAGACATTGTCAGAATCAAATACAGTATAAAGCCCTGTGAAGTATGAAACTTGTCTTGGTAGACTGTCGGATCTTTAAAATTAATCTCTGCTTTGAAAGTGTCTTTAAATGACAAAAGCATTTTGTTTTTATCAGGAATTATCTGTCTAATCTAATTAAAGTAGACACAGCTTACAAAGGCTGCTGAGTATAAAGCTTGCTTGAAGAAAAGCAGAGGTGTGTGTAGCAATAGCACCATGAAACTGAATTTGTGGTACTCCTTCAGTTAATCTGTGTCGATTAATGCAGAAGACTACAGGCTCTGACCTGAACTTCCAGCTTAAGTGTGAAACTGTTACTACTGTGATATCAGAATTTGCAAAGAAGTTATAAATTATAAGGAGGAATGTCTTCCCAATGGCAGAGAGCTGTTTCCCTCTGGGGCAGAGCTGTGTTTCAGAAAGCCCTGTAGGTATCAATGTTCATCCATGGTCAGGGAATTTGTTTGTCTCGTGCTGGAGGTGGCATTTCACACATCACGGCTTGTGTGACAGGGTGAATGATTTGCTGTGCAATAGTGTGCCTGCTGTTTGCTTGGTTTATAGAAGTGGATTTGAGATGGATTGTGGCTAAGAGATGATGTTCAGGATTGTTTTATGGTGGCTGTAAAAAGGGGGCATCCAGATGCACCCTCAGCATGGCCTCCACGTTCTTCTTCCACAAAGAACATATTTGGCTCTCTTCAGCTGTGTTATAGCAGAGTTAAAGCAGAGTCCCCTGCAGAAAGGACGTGGGCATGGTTGCAATGAGACAGTTACAGAGCAATGTGGCCATGGCACCAGTGCTCATAGGTGAAAGGAGGAGCTTTGTCATCTCTCACTTTTCTCATCTTCCTCCCCTGTAGCTCGTTGTTTGCTGGTAAGTTGGTGACCCAGGCTAGACAGCAGCAAACTGGCAACCCTGTAGTCACCTGAGCTGGCTCTGTGTGCTTGTGGAGTTTGTTTCTCAGAGGTCTGCTGGAACCTGTTTTTCTTTATGACTTTATGTCTCTGTGAGCCCTGCTGGTCCTGTGACATGGCATGCCTCTGCTCCCACAAGGAGCTTGTTAAAATCAGTAGCAACAGGGTGATGAACTTAAACTGGAAACAGTCAGAGGACTCAGAGTGTTGACTGAGATCTGCATTTCCCCAGAGGGTAAAAAGAGTTCAGGCTGGAAGATGTGGTTCTGTCTGCTTCTGCTACTGAAACTTCTTGCCTGTTACTGTCTGGATCTACGCTGTGCTGAAGTTTGGTTTGGCCAAGTGCCTCTCGGGGGTTTGGCACTCCAGTCATATCTGTTTTCCTGGCTGGTTTTTGATTAGTTCAATAGATATGTGAGTTTATTCTAACAGGATTCACAGGAAGAGATGGTAGCTTTGTTTCAGCAGATTTCATTTCCATCTTTATGTAATTTGTAAACCTCACTCATCACAAAGGCAATGTTGGAAATGGAGCATTAGCACTGGTGGTGATGCATGTCAAAACAAGATGCCTTTTCCAGTGCACTGGGCATGAACAACAGGGAAATTAATGAATTAAGATAATATATCTTTCAACTTCTGTAGTTTTGATTAAGAAGTTTCATCTTCAACTCCTGAGCCCAGAGGAGACGATTAATGGAGCTATGTCATGGCTCACTAGTCTGTCATAAAAGCCTAAAATGTCCTTTCAACAGACCATTAGAGGAAAGCTATGGAATCCAGAAGTGGGTATGGTTTATGTAGCATCTATATTATTGGAGAATCTTTTTCATATTTGTAATGGTTTGAAAACAAACCAGTGAGAGACTCCAAGTCAGAAATACAATTTAATAAGAAAAAAAAAATAAAAGCAATAATGCAAAGGAAAACCACAAACAGAGTCAGAATACAACCTGACACTCTGTAGTTAGGGTGGTGGTAGCAGTCCAGATGAAACAGTGGTCTCGTAGAAAAGATCTGGTAGCTCTTGTCCTCTGGAAATCCAGTGGGTAAGGCCCCCCGTGCTGTACTGAACCCCAGTTTATATCCAGGTGGGAGCACTTGGCTCCTCCCCCTGGGTGGAGCATCTCACAATGGGTTGATATCAGTCTATGAGTCATGCAGTGGGTCCTTGATGGTCCATTAAACAGAAATAGCTCCTAGGGGGAGTTCTGTATGAGTCATGGGGCAAGGCATGGATGGGCCCATTAAGAGGGAGGACTCCTCCTGCTGGGTGGGAAGGTGTTAACATCTCCCCTGACCTTGAACCTCTTTCCTTATCTGTTATAGCCTGGGGTGTGAGGTCTGTCCTGGGCAGCTGCTACCCATGATTTTCTTAACAGCCCATGAGCACTGGCATAGAGAGTATAGAATACACAGTTTTGGTTCTACCCACATAAGGATAAACTGGTCCCAGCCCCTGTAACCATGACAATATTGCAACGAAATCAGAGCAGATCTCCAGGCAATTACCTGGTGTGCAGTTAGAGAGCCCATATTAATGTTCAGCCAACTCCACCGGATTTGAATTCTTGAATTACACTGGGCTGGATGTGATTGGCATCATCACCATAAGTGAACAGTCTCACAGGCAAGATAATATGGCCACAGCTAAGGATGGAGTAAAGGTAAACATGCTTCCAAAAGCTGCTGTGAAGACTGAGAAGCGCGTTACCGATTGTGTGCAATATCCACAGCCAGGTATTTAGTGCAGGTTTGATGAAGGCAAAAACAAAGAGCAAGAGAGAAGAGCTGCAGTGTTCAAGCTTGCATTCCAGATCCTTAAAAATATGAAGTGAAGCACAGTGCTGTCACCTCAGAGTAAATGTCTACTCTTTGTCTCCTTATAGCATTTCTGTCCAGGTTGTTGAAAAAACCATATATTGTATCTCAGTCTATCAACCTATTCAACTTAATTCTCTTTATTGCAGCCAAACCCCTTTGCTGTTTATAGCAGATTTGACAGAGTGACAGTGCTCAGTATTTTTCAGATATTATGAGTATCGTGGATACATGTCCATGTTGCTTGCCCCCTGAGAAAGAGCTGCAGTAATGTTACAACCCCTACCAGACATCAGGGAACCCATGTTTCAGTTTTGATACCTGTGTTCACAGGAGCACAGATATCACGTCTTGGTGACTATAGAGAAAACCCTTTTTCTGTGAAAAATAGTTTAAATTAATGTCTTTCCCCCTGCACTGTAGCAGCATATCAATGGTGGTTTATGTCAATGGTTGCTTGGCTTGTTTGGGTAGCTTCCCTTGGCACGAGTTCTGCAGGTGCTGCTCAGGCAGTTTTCTGGGCTGAGTTTCTCCTGAGACAGGAGGAAGTGTTAAGCAGAGAGGAAGGCTAATCTTGGGAGCTGTCACAGAGAGGGTGCCATTTATATTCACACTCAACCACGTATTGCCTTGTCTTGTAGATGTCAGAACTGCTCAAAACTTGGCAGGAACCAGGGAGTTACTCAAGGACTTCATGCCAAACAAAAGTCCATGTTCTCTTGGAAAGTTTGCACAGCTCTGTACTGAGGATGAATTTTGCATTAATTAGACCCATTTTAACATTATTTTAGAGCATGCTGGTCAGCCATGGTCAACTGCAAGCTTGGGTGGTGACTGTTATTTTCAGACCTTGGGTTTGCATCTTTTTTTTTTTTTTTTGTCTTAAATTGACACTTTTTCCCCACATATTTTTTTTCCAAAATCTGATAATATAATGTATTTGGCATTGGCAAATCACTTTGCCCCCAATTAGTAGTGTTTTATTCCTTATTACTAGGTGCTATGCTTGACAAATACACCTTCCTAGAGCAAAGAGAAGAGCTCAACTGGCAGCATTAAGAAAGGAGTTACCTGGCTTTCCTAAGGACTAGGGAGTTCCACAGCCTGGGTTTGGGGTTGTGCCTTTACTCTCCTCCTCATCTACTCCAGATAGTGTTTTTTCTTTTTTCAGGACATCTCTATTTATATGAGATATAAATATTTAATTTTTTTTCTTAATTGTGGTTCTTCTTGCACCATTGGCTTAGGTTGTACTTTGCTGAAGGTCATCCTTTTCTTGACCATGGATTTTTTTTAAATTCCTATTTCCCTTTACATTTTTCTTTTTGAGTTTTTCTTCCAAAACTTTTTGTTCAGAATTTAAGGGTTCAGAATGCATTTTCCTGAGTTACCACATATATAATAAATTCATAAAACAAAAAAATTAGCAAATGCATCCAAACTATAATACAGACTCTTTAACCCTATTATATAAAAACAGGTTATGATCAAGAAGCTGAACCTTCAGTTCTGCTGTGGATTTATCTTTATTGAAATTACCTTGGTTTGGGTGCAATGCCTGTGTTTTAGAGACACTCACTACCAAATTTTAGAAACTTCAGGCCTCCTAGTGGCTGTAGGGCCTTCAATACATCTCTTCTGGATTTAGTCCATCAGAGATACAGGCCTTTTTCAGCAGAATAGTATCATCTCACCAGGTTAGATGTGCCTCAGGCAAACTGTGGGTTAGCATTTTTTCTTTCTGTTAAGCCTCATCCTTGGACTTAATTTTCCTGTTCTGGATGGAAAAGGAGGTGATGAACAGTATTTGACCATTTCCTTGCAGCAGCAATGCTAGAAGGGCAGTGCCTGTGCTGGAGCAGCTATGACACTGCTGCAGTCAGTGCTGTGCTGTTCCACAGCAGTTCACATCTCCTGGGCTAGATATTGCAGGTCTGTTCTGCCAAGATGGAGCATTCCCCTAAGTACTGAGTGTGGTGTGATTTACTTCCACAGCAGCCCCAACAAAGCCTCTTTTTGGAGTTCATTCTTCTCATCCCAGTGCTCATTCAGCCGGTACCAGTTTGTATTGTGTTAAGCTCAGGAAGTGAAATGAGCAGAAAGTCTTTTAAAGCAGGAGGACTGGTTCTGTGTGCCCGAGACCTTCAGCCAGAACTAGTGTCCCATTGTCAGCAGGGAGAGTCCACGTTTATCTAATTACCATCTGAGGACACATTTCCTGTATTTTTCCTGTGCTCTCTGTATTTACAGTTGGCACATTTCTGCTAGAGCCTTTCCATGAGCTTTACTCACTTCCTTTGATCTTAATTTACAGATGAGCCATGCCCTCTCAAGGTTAAACCTGCTTTGTCTGTCCCTTTGCAAACCAATTCTTCACATCCTTTAGAAATTTAACAAGTGACAGACTGTCCCACTCCAAGATGCAACAGCTGGGGGGATGGATTAATGAATCTGAATGGATTTGCTTGTAAGGCTGTTTTGAGGACACAAAGGTTATCTTTCTTTCAGAGCTAGGAGCAAAGAAAAAACAACATATTGAGACAAAGTCTGATGTTCACATGTATAGAGAAAACTGATTCTGGTGCTAATTTGTTTCAATGAGCTCAAAACATCTAGCATGCATAGCTTCATCTCCTACCTGATAGTTCACAAACTTGCCTTTATAACTTCTCTAGCCTGAATTCCAACCTTTGTTGGATGCCTGCTCCTGTGAACTTGGCCAGCAAACCCATGCCACCTTGTTTCCTCTTTCTCCTCCTCTGTTAGTTTTGAACCTACAGCTACTCTTCCCAACATTGGTAAGAGCCAGCTCTAACTCTTGGTTTTTTCATTCACTTTGACAACAGATTTTACCACCTCTTTCTCTGTGTGATCTCTCTTGTGTCCAGTGCATTAAATATGTCCTGTCCAGTCACTGGCTTGGCTTGCCTGAATGACTACCAGTTTCTTGGCCTGGGAGCTCCCTGTGTGGTTTTCTGCCATACTTGCTATGTGCAGCTACTTAATGTTGTTTTTCCCTTTGGTCTGTCCCATTACACGGCCCATATCAGCTCCTTTCTCCAGTTCAGACTTCTAGTCCATTAACTCCCCGTTCCTTGCTGTACCTCTTCGCCTGCTTCTACAGACTTCCTCCTCCACCCTCTCTTTCCACAGTAATGTTGCCTCAGCTATCCAAGGTCCTTTCCCCTCCACACTCTATTCCATTGCTCTACTTGCAGGGCATCCCAAGAAGAGTGTTTGTAAGACCACCACAAAGTGTTATTCAGTTCCTCCTCCAAACTCAGCAATGTCATTGAAGTCCACAAGAAATGGGTAAACTGAGATTATGTGAAAATATTTTTTACATTTTATCCATCCCTCCTCAAAATCTTGTGAAAAATTTTACTTCTTCTAGAAAGATCTAGCAATCTGTGGCAAAAACTATATATATAT
>NW_008617993.1:0-1018 GCF_000691845.1 Merops nubicus
CCCCTGATACCAGCCCATGACAACATGCAAGTCTAATATTTCCAGGAAGCATCCCACAGGATGCTTTACCTATGTGAATCATCTTACATGACTCAAGAAAACATTTAAGAATATTCATGCAAAAAGCTATAAGGAAACAAAATATGCATTATGAATAAGTTTGTAGAAGCAGAATGCATAAAATGGACACTGTCTTGAGTCTAGGACAGCAGAGAGGAATTGCAGAGTACCTTATGCCTGTGCAGGGCCCGAGTATACAAAACAAAGTCAAATAAAAAGTCTGCCAGCTTAGATAACCACACTATGAGGATCCATTTGGAGAAGCACTCAAAGAAAAACTAGCTACCCATTTCTACAACTGAATATATTGAGACATTGGGTCTTAAATTCAGTTTGCTTTCAAACAGTTGCATTTATCATGACACCCTAAGGAAACAGAAAACTTTCCTTTAGTTGCACTGATCTCACACAGAGAAATCACGCCTCTCTCCATCGTTTACCAGCAGTCCTGGTTAACAGGGGAGGTCACAGATGACTGGAGACTTGGCAATGTGACACCCATGTACAAGAAGGGCAGGAAGGAGAATCCAAGGAACTACAGGCCTGTCAGCCTGACCTTGGTGCTGGGGAAGATTACAGAACAGTTCATCTTGGGGGTGATCATGCAGCAAGTGTGGGACAACAGGGGGATCACGTCCAGCCAACATGGGTTCATGAAGGGCAAGTCCTGTTTGACCAACCTGATCTCCTTCTATGATCAGGTGACCCATCTAGTGGATGAGGGGAAAGCGGTGGCTGTTGTCTACCTGGATTTCAGTAAGGCCTTTGATACCATTTCCCTCAGCATTCTGCTGGAGAAGCTGTCAGCTCAAGGCCTAGACAGGTGGACTCTTTGTTGGGTTAAAAACTGGCTGGATGGCTGAGCCCAGAGAGTTGTTGTGAATAGAGTTAAATCCCATTGACATCCAGTCATGAATGGTGTCCCTCAGGTCTCGGTTTTGGGACCGGTCTTGTTTAA
>NW_008617994.1:0-3307 GCF_000691845.1 Merops nubicus
TGAGCAGCGCCCCGTGCACCGTGGCCGGGTAGTTGCGGATGGTGTGCTCCCCCGCGAAGAAGAGGCGCGGCACGGGCTGCGGACAGAGAAGGGCTCGGCTCAGCCCTGGGCTGGGAGTGCTCACACTCCTCCTCACCCCACGGGCTCCCCTAACGGCACGGGGTGCACCTGAAACAGCCTACGTGAGGATAGCTTTGAATCTCTCCCACAAACCACCAAGAAAATCTTTACATGCAACTTGCATTTCACAGGAAGGTTTCATGTTTGTAAGGGCTGTAATACGAGGAAATATTTTCCAGTTATTTGCCTATAGCTATGCTTTGATAGAAACATATTAAAGCTCTACCTGAAAACCAATACTCTGAGAACCAGAGAAGCAGGGGAGATTAATGTCCCCAGCTGCATACCAAACAAGCATTTTAATGGTATATCTACAACTCTACAGCCAACTGTTAAAGACGTTTAAGAATGATGGTTTCTGATCCTGGGACATGAATTTTAGCACAGTAAGCAAACAAAACTATCTGCAATACACCTGAATGAGTAGCTTCTCTTTAAACTGAGCCCTAAAACTACTACTGAAAGCATCATAAAAGGAGGAGAAAAACAGACTTTCATATAGTGTACTCTGCAGAGCATCATTTTATCCATATCTGTTTACTAATGTCTTGTATCCCTAGAGAAAGACCCTAAATAGAGTGAAAGTCATACATCCTTCTCTGCTACTACTTGCAGAATGACTATTTCTTTCAAAATCTCATCCTCCTGAAGGGAACTGGGGATGACTTGTTCTCACTCTGAATTTTGGTGAGACCTTTTGATTCCTGTTTCATTCACTCTGGCCTTCACCCTCTTTCAAATCACTTCAACTCTCTTAAATAAAATATGGAATATGAAAGACAATAAATAGTAACACTCTGTTCAGCCATCACCAAATTGACTTCCTGAATCAATATGCTCTTTTTTCTAGTAAACAAATGACACCAAACTTGGGAAGACAATTTATGGATGGCGAACTATTTACAGGCTCAAATGACTCATCAGAAGATGCTGGTTACCCAAACTTGTGTTTAGATAAACCTGCATTTAGATATGCATGTAAATTACTCAGAAAAACCTCCCACTGTGAAGTTTTTCTGAGGAGAGGGGGAAGATGCCTTGCCTGAGGGGCGCCCGGAATGGCTGGCCCCGGGGTGATGGGCTGGGCCATCAGGTCGTAGTCGTTCCCAGAAGATCCGGCCGCCACGTAGGAGTAGGAGCCCCGGGCCCAGGGGTCGGCACGCCAGCGGGACACCACGGTCTCCTTGGGCTGGGACAGGACACAAGCGTCAGTGGTTGGCACACTGCGAGTTCCACAGTCAGTGAAAAACACAGAAGATGAAAATTGCAAGAAGACACAAAGGCCTCAGGCCAACGTTAACGGTGGAAACTCCACCTCTATGTCCCGTGATCACACACACTAAGGGGATAACTTGTCTTTGGTGGAAACACCCCAATTCTCTCCAATACATTACCAGAACCTACTGCACATAGCTTCTGCACTGGAACTCACTTTGCAGTGAGCTGTATGTGCACCTTGTGCTCTTTTGCCATGCTGCTTCTCCTGTCATCAAGACAATGACAGTGCATGCTTCCTACTCCTTTACTTTCTTTCAGCCACAACTCCTCTGAATCTCTCTTCAGATCTGACTATGACATAGGCCTCTATAACGTCTGTAACTCATCCAGGAAAACAACTGTGTGAAGGGTATCTGCACAAACATCTGTATTTCTCCAGTCCATCTGGTTTGCCAAGGTAATGGTTATGATGAAAGGTATTCCACTGAAAGGTGCAACAACGAGAGCATCATGAGGACTCAATCATTATCACTCTAAGGCACAACAGCAGTCAGGAGAAAATGGGACAACTTCATAACCCTGAAGAGTGTGAATCTTAAAATAGGCCAGGCTCTGTCCCAATGTGTAGCAGTTTTACCAGGAACCATACTCTGTAAAAACGTAAACATCAAGACAGGAACTTCATCTCTTCTTGGCCATGAAGATATTTAATGGAATTGTTTCTACTTGAACAGACCTTGCCACAAAGGGAAGGGGCAGACAGGGGGAGAGGGAGACCATCTAGTGAGGGCATTATCCAGAAACCAGTCCAGCAGGCACCATACCACATCATGGCAAGGGAAGTCTCCTGGACCCCAGTATCAACAGATCTGAGATGATCTGAGGCTGGCCCCAGCTGGACTACATTTGATGCCTTCTGCTGTGCCTGTGGAAAAGCCACAGAGGACAGAGGCCATGTTCCAAAGTGTAAGACACAACCTGGGGTTGGAGATCACATTTCCCAATGTGGTCTGATGACTTGACTGATTGAGAAAACTCCTCACCACAGTCTTCAGCACTTTTTTATCTGAAAGGTAAGAAGCCTGTTCTCCCATGTAACAAGCAACAGGACAAGAGGAAACTGCCTCAAGCTGTACCAGGGGAGGTTTAGGTTGGATATTAGGAAAAATTTATTCACAGAAAGGGTGGTCAAGCCCTAGAAGAGACTGCCCAGGGAAGGGGTGGAGTCACCATCTCTGGAGGTATTTAAGACCTATAGATGTGGCACTTAGGGACATGGTTCAATGTGTTGGTCCTCATGATCTTAAAGGTCTATCCCAGCCAGAACGACTCTGTGGAACTGAGTGATGAGCCAGCTCTCATATACTGACTGCTTCTTGAGAAACAAAAGTAACCTCACATTTCCCTGCTTGTTGGATGGAGACCACTGTGATTGCACTGTATGTTATCACATGTATGTCTGACAAAAGATATTCAGGGAATGCCTCAAAGTTTTCCAATTGTCTGTAGTAATCACATGAAGCACTGCAGTCTAACAGGGAACAAATCCAGACATATTTTACTTCACTCAGGTGGTTTGGAAGGTATGGATAACCCAGACACAACTGTAGAAGAGAACACAAAAGTGCTGCTTCCCCAGCACTGCAGCTGCACCAGCCCAAACAGCAGCTGTGGTGTTTGTGTGCCTACACACCCACAGATGGGTATGAGCTGACTTGTACCTTCCTCCTGACAAGCAAGCACTGTAATTACCATTCCCTGCCAACAGGGAGAAGGACAAAACACACACCACAATGGAAGTGGGACAAAACCAGAATCCTCCTCTACAGAGGACATGAAGCTTGTAGAGGTTAGCTGCACAGCAGGGTTGAAGTTTCCACGTGCTGAAGAACAGCAGAGGTTCTACAACAAGTGGTTATAGCTATCTTCAGGGAATGAAAACCAAACCAGAAAGAAAAACTAAGACAGT
>NW_008617995.1:0-5830 GCF_000691845.1 Merops nubicus
TAAAAAACAGTCTCGTCTGTTACAATTGGTAACCAGGATCATAAATTCCACGGTGAGAGTTGGCTCTGATGTAACAGACAGCAAACTGGAAGAGGTAAGAAAAATAGGTGGAATGCATTCACTTAAGTGCTGCTGTAGTTCATCAGAAGACATATGGCTCAATCTATCTAAGTATTTACCAATTAACACTAGAAACAGCTACCTGTCCCTTGTCAGCTGACAGGTTAGGTACAATAGCATTAGCCAGTAGACCACAGCGGAGCTGAGAAAAAGAGGAAAACACTTGTGAAGAGAGGATCAGAGTCATCAGAGGGTAAATCCCTTTTATTTGATTTCAGGCTCTGAAATCAAATGCAATTATCAACTATCTTGCCTGTATGACCCCACAGCTGCAAGGCTGCCCTCTCTACCTGCCTGTGCTCCAATGAAGAAAACTGTTCTACAGCTCAGTTCTCACAACGCTCAGCAATGAGGCCACTTCAGATCTTTTGCACTGACTCAGTCTGAAGCGGTGGTCTGAAACTGTATCTCCCACCTTCCCAAAGAATCAGACAGCCACTGGGATGCCCAAGGTATTCCAGAAGAAATTGTATATTCCTTTCCTGTTAAATTTATGCTCTAGAGACCCAAACATAAGAAGGACATCAATGTGTTGGAGAGGGTCCAGAGGAGGGCCATGAAGATGATCAGTGGGCTGGAACACCTCTCCTACAAGGACAGGCTGAGGGAGTTGGGGTTGTTCAGCCTGGAAAAGAGAAGGTGCTGAGGACACCTTATTGCAGTCTTCCAGTATCTGAAGGGGACCTGCAAGAATTCTGGGGAGGTAGATATTACAAGTGCTTGTAGTGACAGAATGAGGGGTAATGGGTTCAGACTAGAAGAGGCTAGATTTAGACTGGATGCGCAGAAAAAGTTCTTCACTGTGAGGGTGGTGAGCCACTGCAACAGGCTGCCTGGGAAAGATGCGGATGCTCCATCACCAGAAGTCTTCAAGACCAGGTTGGATGGGGCCTTGTGCAACCTGATCTAGTGGAAGTTGTTCCTACCCATGATAGGGGACTTAGAATGAGATGATCCTTAAGGTCCCTTCCACCACAAACCATTCTATAATTCTATGATTACTTTGTCAAAGTACATAAGTTTTCTTACATAATGCAAACAAAGAAGGCAAAAATTATTATTTAAAATTCAGTAACTCAGGATATACTTTTACAGGACTACAGAAAAATAATCTTTGGTCTGAGGTCTTTCTCCCATATGTGCCAACCTCTAATGTCTAGCTAAGGGTATTATGTTATCAGTAATAGTTCCAAACATCTTTTTCCAGTGAAAATGTTAACCAAATTTATGTGTAAGGAATGGAGCATTTCCTCTTTAGTAAATATATTCTTTCTCACTTGGTTTCCTTTTCTGTTTTATTATATTGACTATTGTTAACTTGCTCTTCCTTAGTTTGCCCACTATTCCTGATGGCCTCTAGCACATACCCAGGTCTAAATGACAGAGGACAAAAAAAAATATTATCCTCATCCTTGGAACTTCACCAACATTGTCCCTGTTTGTTCTGTGTCTCACTGATATTTTAATTTCTGGAATATAAATCCAGTTTTCTACCTTTTTTCCAACCTCTGTTTTCTACATGGATTTTGCTATTACAAAATATCCATGTACACGAGCTTGGTTACTGGATTATGGCTATTTTTCCAACATTAGAATAATAATTAATATTATTTGATGCCACATTTAGTTTTCTTTAATATTACTACTTTTATGTACAAATGCTTCAGTGTCTTGTCTCTCTAAACCCAATGCATGTTTACCAAATTCTCTCTGTTCTCATTTACACTGTGCACTAGACATCGCTTCCAGGGTTTCTCTTAATTCACCTAATATACCTCTCCCTCAGCAGCTCTAAATCGCCATTCTAATGCTACTGGTTTTGTAGGTCCTGTAACAATATGTACTACTTCTTACAGGAAGGCTGCTGAAAGCAAAGATGCTAAGCTATCATCTGAGAAATGTTTACTGTGTTCTTTGAAGAAGACAAAATTCTTTCCTCTACAGCATTGGTATAAGTATCAAAAAAAGCTCTCACGTCACTCTTCTTTGCTATTCTTAAGTATCACAAACATCTCTGTGAAGGTCAATTGTATTGACCTTAGTACAAAATGCCTTTTTTGTTCCAGAAAATTTCTTTTTAATCATATCAGTTATTTTTGCTTGAGTCACTCCCTCACTTTACAAGTATTTTCTATCCAGTGGTATCAGTCTATGATTCTGTTTCCTTAATTTAAGACTCCAACTGTGATCAAGTCACCATAGTTATTTATTTTTCTCTTTCCTTCATTTCCTCCCTTTAAACATGCAGCTTCTGGTCTCATGTTCTCCTGAATTAATTGTGTACTTTTTTTTTTAATTTATGTAAACATTTCTTTTCCACAACAAAATAGGTTTCATGATATCAGATTTAAAATGATACATGTTCTTTCTTTACTCATCTTTTTCTTATTTCTTTGCTATAATATTCTACAGTCTTACATAATTTTTCATCTCTGTATTGTTTCATGTAGCAGTTTGCTGTGTCTCTCTTGTAAGACTTCGCCTTTAGAATAAATGTTCCCTACATATATCCGTACAATTTCATTAGGATTCTTTTGTCTTCAGTAATTTCATGTGCCATTTAAATTTCTGTAACTTTTCTTACAAAGCAGAAAGCACTTCACATTAATTCTTGTTTTCTTCATAGTCTGCATCTGAAAATGGGAAATAATATATACATTTCATATGAAACTGTCTTGTATTTTTCAATAGCAAACTTAATAGCTCCAGTGTTTTTCTGTGTATTAGAAAGCTGTTAGAAAAACAGTTCGGTAAGCCACGTTCTCTTGTAGTTTCAATCTACAGCTCCCTCTTAGATAATGTAGATATTGTTCATGGAAGAGAGCTTGAAGGGAGCTCCTGGATGCATCTTGATGGCACAATTGTAGGTTGTCATCAAGACACTCACATCCTGCCACATATCTCTGCAAGAGTTTGAATTCTGTAACATCTAACTGTAACACTAAGAAGCTTAGTTCCAGAAGTATATAGGAAAACATGAATTTAATAGCATCCCACCTACTGGAATATACCATCCCCAGTAAATTTCTCCCTTCTCTTCCCATTGATGAGCATTTATGGTTTTCTATTCAGGTTGCAGTCTTCTGGAAATTCCTCTTTTAGACATTTAACTCTTTCAAGGCACTTCACTGGTACTTTTGCAGAAATGTACACTGAAGCCAAGCATCACAACACTGCTGTAAATGTACCCCACAATCACTCTTCTTGAAATACTGGAGTATATAACATGCTATAATTTCTACTCAGACAGAAACTCCTCAGAAGAGAAAAAATTTTGAACTCTTCCTTCTTGTATAGTCTTGAACATTATGAAAATTATCTTCTATTATTTTATTAGTAGTACTACAAGAACAAAGTGCATCTGTACCACAATGGGGAATAATAATGTAAGCTTTTAAGAAGATAAATAATGTAAAAGTTTATGTTTCTCTTGAGAAAATAAGAGACACCACGTGTCTGTTTGCCTCAGGGAATTTTGGACAAACCAGACAAATGAAGAGGAGGACTGGAGAACTTAGTGATAAGGGTATGCAAAATGTCTGTTACTTTAAACATTATTATTTAAAGATATTTGGCTGAAGATGTGTATTTTAGGATACTGTAGTTCAGTCATCATGGAAGCATTGACACATGCTCAGTCTTCCAAGGATACTAATTTATTCAAGTTAAAAGCAACAACAGATAAAAATATTTGAATCGCTCTAGTAACTGTGAAGGGAGGAGATAATGTAGTTTCACATGGATTATCTAACACTTCTCCAGTAATATTTATTTACATTCCTTCAGGGAGTCTTTAAAGTTGACCCTTCTCTCATAAACCAAGGCAACAGATATGAGAAATAAGCTTTATGATGCTATCACAGCAATATAGTCAACATTCTGTGAACATTCTTTTTTTCTTGCAATACAATTATTCAATCCATTTCCTTCATTAACAAGGGACAGGATACATTTCATATGGAGGAAAAGGGGAAAAATGGGGGACAAATGCTCATAACTACTGAAGTATGTTGTGGATTTATGAATCAGGATGCAAAATATACATTTATAAATATAATTTTAGATACACTTCTATTACACATAAAAAACACCTGACAGTTCTAAGAGTTGAGCTCAAGATTACATGGCAAAGGTAGCTATTGGAAAAGTACAAAGGGAAATACTAATGTCAGGTACATTAAGGTGAAATAACTGGTCCAAGATCTGGGCCATAACTTAATTTATGTGATGATTCATTTCTCAAGAAGAGGGGCAGTGACCAGTTCTAGAACATCAGCCTGTTACAAATAGTGACTACACAGAAGTATATATACAGAGATACTACCACATTTCCTTTTATGCTCAATTGAAAATAAACATGATATCACGCATACAGAGAAGTGGGAAGTCAGTAAAGATTGACTTTTTTACCTAGAACTGTTGCAAGAATAGTCTGTCATCTATAACTATTATATTGAAAAGCAAACACTGAAGACTTGTCTCCAGCTTCTGGATAAGTGGATGTAAACTGTACGCTGAAGTGATTTGAGAGGACAGCATCATATTTTGGTTGCTTAATCATACTCTACAAATGCAGTTGCAATGTAGTTAAATTTTCTTCTACTACCTTGATTAAATTTAATGTCAGAAAACCATGGTCAGTATCTGTCTTTCTGAGGACAATGAACAAGTAACCACTCTGTACTCCTTTTTTCATCATTGAAGAGCTGACTCAGTCGTTATAAATCACTTAACCCATCAAAATTCTCAGAACATACAGCCAGGATTTCATCTTTCTGTCTGAAACAAAGGGTTTGGGCTATTTATTGCTACTTAATACCATATGAGAAATAAGATTAAATATTTATGAGTGAAACTCTAGAATGGAGACTCCAGTTTTTCGAAGTGTCTGTAGTGCAGTCCTAGCATATAGACTGCTACACATGCTCAAATGGATAAACCCATTCGATTTACAAATACACTTGTTACAAACTCTTCTGTTTTTGAAACTAAAGGTAAGATAGTTGCCCCTGACCCTGCCCTGAACATCATGCTACTGCACGAGGCCAAGTCAAATGCTTTATCCTTCCTACCCTACCATGCCAGAAAGCTGTGAACTCAGCCATATTCCCATCTGATCCCTTTGGTCTTCTAGAGCAGTTGGGGATCTGAGGTACCCCGACACCAACAGGCCTGGCCTCAAACCTCAGAAAGGGTGCTCTGGGCCTGCACCCACCTCTGAGGGCACGCCCTGCCCTCAGCACAGCAGAAGAACCCAGCCCCATGCCACCAATTGTCCCTGTTGCACTGTGGAAGACCCCCCAGCAGTCTGGTATGGCAGCCCTCATGAATCAGTAATGTCCTAAGTGCGTAGGCAGGGACCAAAGCTCACACCTCAGTATTGCCATAGGTGGCTTAACATGACACAACTGAGTATTTTTTGATTACTATAATATGTTCTGTTTAGAAATATTCTTTATTCCAAAGTCCTACTGTTATATGGCAATAAACAATTATTTTAGTAAATGTATGTTGTTAACCAGTGATTGTATTATAAATTGATTTTTAATTTTTGTAATTTAAATCACTTCACAAATGATTTAATATTATGTTGGGATCTATTACTTTTTGGATATTGCTTCACCTTTTGTCTTTGATTAAATGTCTTTTGTAGTTTCCTAGATTTCAGGGTCTCTTTTGCAGTATTATAATAATAATAATAATAATAATA
>NW_008617996.1:0-6272 GCF_000691845.1 Merops nubicus
GGGGCCGCGGCCGCTGTGCTGCCGCCGGCAAAAGCCGCGACCCGGTGCCCCGGCGCCACTCGTGCCTCGAGCTGGGGCGGTGGATTTTCCCTTTACATCACTAAAGGGGGGAAAAAAATTAGTAATTTTTCTTTTCCGAATCCTCAACAGTCTGTGCTTTGAGTACCTTCACTATGCGCGACGAAGACATTTGATAGTGCCTGTTTAGTTACTTTGTCCTGAACGGCACTTTATCATCATTATCTGATTTATTTCCTTCCTGCTTTGCTTTTATTGCTGACATTTGTTACCTTTCACATATTAAATAACTCTATGTACAGTATCCCGCGGGTGACTAGTTTTATGTCCTGGTGGTAGTCAAGTCTGGGAGCAGTGAGGCCGCAGGCAGAGCGAGGTGGGAGCATCCTTCATTGAGCACGGATTGCCCGGGGGAGGAACAAGTGCTGCGCTAATGACTGAAATAACGTTAATGAGGAGGTTCTGTAGCGTCGTCTTGTGGCGTTGACCTCCTTTCCAACGGCCGAGAGCGTCTCCCTGGGATGGGGGTTTCATCTTCGTTCACACTTGTGGCGAAATGGCATTTTTGGCATCCCGCTTTGCAGGCGGTGTCACCGCTGTTGTCACACGGCGCAGCTCTGCGCTTCCTTCGGCGTACCAAGAGACGTGCAGCTCAGTTAATAACTCACTTCAATCTGTCGTCTCCTCAGCTTTTTTCCTGAGTTCTGGATAAGGAACTTAAAGTATCTTAAGTTTGTATTTTCATGTTGTTTTTTCAAGATGCAAACAAAAGGGGCTTAAGGAGAATACATAGATAAAAGCAAACATTTGTTTCCAGTGTGTTGCAGATGCATCTTAATAACTAATCCTGGCTTTCATTTTCCTTTGGTCCCAAATACACTACCTGTGAGGTCTGGAGGAATCTAAAAGAGGCAGAGATCTCCATGTGAAGTTGCCTGATAATGCGTTAATTGTCCTTAGAGCCCAGATAACTCTTGAACTGTCAAACCTTCTTGAAAAGGACTTTATGGTGCAAAGCAATAAATCCTTTGGATTTTTGCCTTTCTGCTTCCCTATGGGTAAGCAATGAGTGGTTAATAGTGACACCAGATGCATAAGTTAGGATTCTGTGTGTACAGGTTCTCATGTATTTTAGTGTGAGTGCATTAAAACCTACACACTAGTTACTGTTCTGTGGAACTAAATGTGACAATCTTGTGTTTTGAAAAGCACCTCTTTCAATAAATCAAAATGATGGACTCTTCCTTCAGTGATGCCTTATAATAGTTTATGTGCCTTTGGACTGTCAGGACAAGGAGTTTGGTGTTGCTGCAGACTTACTCAGAGTTAGGCTTACCTCTGTGTTTGATTTTAGCAGTGTCTAAGCCTTATTTAATTCTGGGGGGCTTTAGAAGTTAAACGCTGTCACAGGAGAATCTGTAAGGAAGTTTAGGGTTTGGGTCGTGTTGGTCAAGTTGGTAAGCCTTCCTTTTTTGACCTTTCACATTCAAAGCTTTGATGTAGCTACTGCATTAAGCTACAGCACAAGATAAAGATTACAGCAGACATTTCCTACATTATTCTAGACACCCATTCTGGTGAGCTCTAGTGGTCTTGTAGTTTTGGTTGAACATCTGACTTTTTTAACATGTTCTAGTATATGCCTCTTAAACCCAAAAGTGCCATTTTTTTGGTAAGAATCTTTTATTGTCTATTTATAAAACTGCCCTTTAAAGCTCCGCTGAGAAGCGGTCTGGTCACAAAGTACCAGTGAATAATCAGCTTTCCAGTCTGTAAATGCATTTTAAACATCCGTTGGAACAAAGTAAGCATGGAACTTATCAGTTATGGCCACCTATGCCCTAGATGCTTCCCTTTTGCCCTTGAAGGAAGCCAGCTTTTTCTAGTCTTTCAGCTTTGAGACAAAGGAACAAAATCACTTTATCGGACTGCAGTTGTATTTTATACTACCAAAATTCTGAGTTCCTGAAAGCCCAATTAACCTTAATATGAGGTGGCTGTGCTGTGCTGGGCATTTTGGAAGCTCCATTGAAGTTTGCTGATGTTTACAGTGGCTGCTCGTTATGATAATTAAATGTTGAAGCGATGATCCTTGGCTATCCAAGAGGCTGCAAACTGTTCTCCAGGGATCAGGGCCCTGCAGAAGGAAAGATGACAACCTGCCATCAGAAGGTGAGGCAGAGCAGTGCTTAACTGATACCTGTCATTTTTATTCTGTTGGCTGAGATTAATATCCACTGTACAAAGAGCTGAATGCTTCCTGATAAGCAGAGAGCACGTTTTTAAAAGGTGATTAATTCATCATAGGTTGTTCCTTTGTACATAATTGCTTCTCCTGGAAGAACGAAGGCTGGGAAAAGATGGGAGATTTCCAGACAGACTTCTTAAATCCTGACCAAAACAAAGATTTTCCAAAACCTTATAAAAAATACTATATAAACCATAATAACCATATAAATTGCTTTTACAAAGCAAACTCCCTGCTGATTTAAAAGCAATACTCAGATGGAATTAATGTGAACTTTTTATATTTGCAGCTTACCATGTCTTTTTTTACCTGTCTTTGTTATCAACCCTGAATTGCAAACATAGTAGAAGTTACTTTTTTTTTTTTTTTTAATGAAAACTATATCAGTAATTCTGTTGCACTAACAGCTACCAAATTTCATGGTAGAGGATATTAAGTCTACCTGAATTCAGTTCTTCAGGAAAGGGCTGGTTGATAGTAATTCTGTGAAGCTGTTGTCATAAAATGAATATATATGACAGCAGAGTAAAATCGTGGTGTGGGTGAAGCTGGAATGAAGGGCTGTTGATCCTCCTGCTTCAAGGTGGGATTGTTCATGGCATGGTGGCTGTGTAAATCCCTTGCTTTAGAGTTAGCCTCCTCTTGCACAGCTCCAGCTGGTGGTGAGCCTCCTTTTGGGGAGCTCAGAGAAGGGTGAGCCCATGGTGGGTGCCCTGGCTGCTTGCAGGGGGCCGCCAGTGAGGTTTGAGATGTCAGCTCGTCTGTGTTGGTGGAGCAGCAGCCAGAAAGAAACACTGGGCTTGTCTTCGTGGGGACTCTAACTCAGGTCTGTTGAAGGGTGTCTAGTGGATGTGTACTTCAAGTGAAAAGCTGTCCTTTTTGGCTACTCCCATGTTCCTATAAGCAGTGTTTAGTGTCAGTAGCCAGATGCTACAGATATGAAGTAGCTGTGAATTTTTAAATATGTTTTCATTTACTTCTTGTTCGTTTTCCCATTGGTTACATGTGCTCGAGAGTCTTGGTGTTCCTTGTCCCTCAGACCTTTCTTACCGTTACTTTTAAAAATATTTCATTAATAAGCCAGGCAATCCTCTGTCAACTCTGTTAATAAGTCTTTTTGCTACTTAACTAGCCTGGTTTAGTCAATGCTTATTTCTTTTTCCATTTGCATAAAGGGTTCCAGAGCCCAGAGCAGGCTGCCCAGAGAGGTTGTGGAGTCTCCGTCCCTGGAGAGATTCCAAACCCACCTGGACACCATCTGGGCAACGTCTTCTGGGTGACCCTGCTGGGGTGGGGGTTGGATGAGATGGTCTCCAGAGGTCCCTTCCAACCCCCACCATGCTGGGATTCTAATTGCATAGATAAGTTTGCCTTTCCTTTAAGAACTGTTGTAACTTCTTGGTATATACCTACCTGTATGTCTGGTTGGTGCCCAGGGAATGTGGGTGCAAGTCAGTGGGATGAGGTGTGGGACTGCTGCCTGTTTGTCCAGAGAGCCTGAGCAGTGCCTCAGAAAGAAGTGAAGGGAGGCTGGGTTTAACACTGCAGGGTAGAGGTTCCTGCAACAGCAAATCCCGTGCAAATTTGGTTTATCCAAAATGCTATGTTAGTTTAACTACAGCTTGAATGATGTTTACTTCTGCCCGTAAAGACAAGTAATGTATTATTGACTCTTCCTGGGCCATTCCCTGGATTCTTCCTTCCACATATCTCACCTGGACAGCTGAAACAGCTTTGACACTTTATCTGCTTATTTGCTCTGTTGAAAGCAGAGGTGTGGATGAAAATTAGCTGTGTGCCCTCTCATCACAGAGGAATAACAGTCTTTTTTTTTTTTTTTTCCTTCCTCTGACTCTATACACGTGGGTATTTTGGTGTTTTTTAGTAAGAAATTGCTTGGTCCAAGTTTCTGTGTTTCCATAATAACCAGAAGAGAACAAAGTGCCTGGGAATTGTCAAGTTCCAGGTGCTTTTCCTCACCATGGTGCTGGCTGTTTATGACTATGTGAGCAAGTGCAGTTTTCCCCACAGCTAACCGTGCCATGTGTGCAACTTTCAACCTGTAATCTCTTAATTTTTTTATGCTGTACTTTGTTCCTGAAGTGTTCTTTGAATGGATACTTTAATTCACCATGGAAATGCCCATCTATGGATCCTTTATTTAGATACAGATGTGCTTGGTGTGCACACATGCAGAGCATGGATGTCATGTTTATTATAGAACAGCAGAATATAGAAAAAGTTAATGAAAATAAAACATTCACTTCTGAAAACTGCACATCATGAAATATTCATAGTTCTTCACAGATAGGATCTAGTTTGTGGAGAAGAATAAAACATTTTGTGCAGACTTTGCTTCTTGATGACTGCTGATTAACACTGGAACTTCCTTACTCGACATAATCAGATGGCATAATACTTTGGGATAGCAGATCTGTATGGTTTTGACTGAAGAGGCTATTTCATAAAGATGAGGATGTCCTGCCAGCATCCTGGGGTGTCTATGCTGGTGGCCCAGGATGGGAGTTGGAAAAGTATGTTACTTTTTAGTTTCTTTTACTAATATTTTCATAATGAGAAACATTTCCTACCTCAGATACTATGGATATACTCAGTATCCTGCCCTAGTTTTTACTCTGCTTCTTACTACTACTCATTAAAATGATTTTTAGTAAGGTTAATTATCTTGTTTTTAAAAAATAAGTCATTGTCTTAAATTTTTTTTCTGGAAAAAGAGTGCTGAACTTCAGATGCAAGTGCTACCATAGACTGCTGCTGAAGAGAGCCATTAGTCTTACCTGACGTCTTTTCTCTGTTTGTCAGCTCAATTTCAAGCTGTTGGTGCCAAAGAATATGCTCTTGTTAGTGGAGTGGAACAGAAGGACATGTTCACACCTGCTCTTCACAGAGTTCCTGACCTCTGCTTACTGCTGCACAAACCCATGTGGGTTTGGAGGAGAGGCTGATCAATATCAAAGGTCTCTTGTTCTCACTTCTTTGAAATTCAGCTTAATGTATGCTAGAATAGAGTCTGTGTCACCTCAGGTGGCAGAATACTTCCTTGTATCATCCAGGGCTGTTGAGTGATGGAGTGTTTTTATCTCTCCTATGATCTAGATTGGCAGCAAGCGACACTGAAACAGAAATGTTCTCAGAATGCATTTGTTTTGCTACTCCAAAGGAAACTAGAATACAGCTAATTTGCAAATTTTATTCAGACCTTTTCGTATTGATTGCACAAGCTGATCTAAGAGCCACATCCTTGTTTAAGGTGCTCTGTTGAACAAGGAGGAGAAGCAAAGGAGCAGTGAATGTCATTAATTTGGAACTCTTCCAAAAACACCTTAAAAGGCTTCTGAAAATCAGGGGGACTAGGGGATAAAGTACCAAAGTTACTTCTGGAAATGGCAGTTGGGAGCCTGGAACATCTGGAATGCAGACCTCTGATGGTGCTTGTGTTACCTTCCACAGAGTCATAAAACCAGAATTAATTTTCCCTACTGTAATCCCTAAAATAATTTGTTCATAACTAGAAAACTCTAGAAAATATCAACTCTGTCATCTTTGTGTCATTCTTTGTTTCAGAGCTATCTAGGGTCTGATCATGGATTCATTCACAGTTACCAGAGGTTTTGCAGAAGGGAAAGAAAAGGGAATCTGTATTTTTTTTCTCTGTTTCTTTCCTTCCTTACTAAATGTTCTTTTCTTCATGTCTTCACATAAGCATTTTAAACTGAACATTGCTAATGAAGGGGCTGAGCCTCAGGTGCTGGATGTTCCTAGAGTTGCTGCTGAGCCTGGTTCCTTTATGTAGTCATAAAGAGGGAAATAATCCAGTCTGCTGACCCCAGTGAAGCTGTCGTGCAAGCTCACGCTAGGCACGTGCAGTATGTTCAGTTAAGTCACCACAAGTCAGGGAATCAAGTGCATGATAATTTTGAGCTGTCTGTCACCCAGTGCTGGAAAAAGCCTCCATTATTGTGCAAAGCCTTTGACACTGTGCCCC
>NW_008617997.1:0-1448 GCF_000691845.1 Merops nubicus
ATATAGGTATAGTTTATATACTTCTATAGATATATATTATTTATAGAGATATAAATCAGCATTTTCTTAAAGATTCCCATTCCCCCTTCCTTTTTTTTCCTTGTCCAACCCACATGAGGCAGTGAATGACATGAACTTCCTAGAAGTTCCCATTCTAAACACCCTACTGGCAGCATGCAGCCTGTGAACGAGGCAATAACAAGAGAGGTGGGAACTGAGGAGCTCCAGAAACAACCCACCAAAAAAAACAGACCCAACCTCCCCTTGCAGCCCATGCAAAACTGTCTTTTATATGATTTATAGCCTTAAAACCAGCTGAGCAGGGGCATGTTGCTGAATATGTTTGTGGAGAGGCTGCACTTATGTGTGATTTAATGTCTGCAGTTGTCCTATTCAGAGTAAAAACAGCAGCATGCAATGACAAAGCCTCTAAAATGACAATATTAAACTTTAATCTAAGATGCTCTATTCCTTTCAACATTTCAGGGAGATAACCTGAGGAAGGTTATTCCTCAAACCACTTCTCAGTCATGAGAGCTGTGAAAATCAGGAATTAGCAGGTCACAAATATTTCAGTGCTTCAGGCTGAGCAGGATCCTTCCTCCTTCATGAAATGTTAGTTTTACAGGTAAACCAAGCCTTCCAACTTGTCTTAGAACTGTAAAGTTGTAGAGATTTTTTTTTTTCACAGCCTGCCAGAAACTGATATGAAATATTTCATTTGCTTCTGACTAAATCAGGTTCATTTTAGAATTTTAAAAATCCATAATACTATTTCACTGGAATTATTTCAATGTGGTTAGAAACAAATGTGCCTGTCGAGCACCACGGGACCTTCAGTGAGGGTTTTAATGATCTCCTCTGGCATAAATTCTTGGGGAAGTTGCAATTCCCCTAAGAAATGTGATTTTTCTAGGTGCCCAGGACACGTGGTACATCCTGGGAGAAGCTCCCAATCCATCATCAGATAAGAAAGAACCTCCCAATCTGGAGACCTCAATCCCTCAGTTTTCCCCGTGGTCACAAAATGTGTTTCTATTAAAAAAATTGCTCAATATTTAAAAGATAATTTATTTTGCCTTGTCTAATTCCAGGGAAATTTTCTTGTCCTTCAGTGGCTAACAGCACTTCTAATTTCCAGGCTAAATTGATTAATGGCCATTTCATACTATTTGTTCCTGGGATGATTAATATGTCTTTATTCCTCCAGAGTGTTCACTGATTAAGGCTATTACAGATAATGAGAATTTCCCCTCCTGAATTTAATTTTCTTTTAAATTCCTCTCATTAGACAGACACTCTAAAGGCAACAGACCCCTCCCATGCTGCACACATCACACTTGGATGTGAATTTCCCTGAGCTGGATCATGGTATAGCAGGGTCCTGGTCAGATCTCACTGATGTTTCAGTAAGAGGCTTTAAAAACTGAGGAGGAGGAGGAAGAGGA
>NW_008617998.1:0-1332 GCF_000691845.1 Merops nubicus
GGGTAGCCCTGACCCTAAACTGTGACAGGGCTGCATACAACTATACAGTAATTTTATAGGTTACAAAAGGTGCAAAAAAGCTCCAGGTTTGCATGTATTTGGGTTACAGGGATATATGGGATCATTGTGGCCATTAGATGTGGATGCATTGCAGAAAAATAGGTATGATGTTGTGTAAATTCTCACATTGTGTATTGCCTCCAATACACAACATCTCTTCTATCTCTAAAACAAGCAGTCATCCTCCACACCCTGACCCTAGAGGAGCAGAGAGTCACTGGTGATATGGGAGATCAAGGGGAAACAGAATGAGGAAAGGAAATTAAAGATCATTGCCCTGGTGGCAGCATGCAGAATGAAGTATGTTCAGGGAAGGAGAAGTGAAGCAGGTTGCATTCTAAGGAAAGGCTTATGTGGGGAAGGGTAGAGGTTTATGAGAAACATCACTGGATGGAAAGGTTGGTACAAAGCAGCTGGGAATGCACATGCTGTTTGTGCATGTGCTGAATCCAGCAGGCCAAGTGTACACAGCAGTTAAAGAAAATGTTCAGCTTTGCCAAGGAGGGCAATACAGCTGCTGCCACAGTCTCATCTACTTTAAATGGCAGCAGTTAACAAATACCCCATCCATCAGCAGCTCTTCACTGCCATTTTCTGATGGAAAAAGGAGTAGAAAAGGTGACAAGCAGTGAGTGCAAAGCAGAAATTCCTGTTCACTCTAAACTGCTTCAAAGTAGCAGGGTGGAAAAGCAAAGCAAAGCAAACCTCTGAATGGAGGTCCCTGCACAAACCTCCCCTTTATTTTAGTTGCTAATCAGATGTGACGTCAGGATGTCGGTGAGCGTGATCCATGCGGGAGACAGATATGCTGGTATGACCACACCTCCTCTTCTCTCCTTCTCTCTCCCACTTGCGTTTTGGTCTGGCGGTTGCTATCCATTTGAACAATCAGCCACCACTACAGGTTTCTTCCCTGCCCGCTCCAGTGTAGTGTGATCTTACATCCATGAATAGTCCATTGTCATACTACTGCCACTTTGCCTGTTGGGGATAAAATGTGCCCTCGCAAGTCCTTAGCGATGTGGAGGAGTTAATACGTTCTTTTCAACTTTCTTTTCTTTCCCCCTAGAAGAAACGGATCCCCCTCCCCTCCGGACATAGAAGCTGTCCGTCATATGGAAGGCTCTGCCTCTTCCGGGTATCTTCGGCTGCGTCATTGCCTCCTCTCCGCTTGCTCTCTCTCTTTTGTGAGTTATAGCAACTGTTGCCTTGTGAATCAAGCGCCATAGTCACTGTAATACTAGTGATTGTTATTCATCAACGACAACCGCT
>NW_008617998.1:1350-5031 GCF_000691845.1 Merops nubicus
CTACAACAGCCACCACCAGCAAGAACAACACAGCTTTCCACGGTTCAGGTGAATGCAACTGTTCTGTAGAGGCTTGCAATCCCGCCTTTTTATCCCTTTCTTCTCCTCCCCCTCCACCCCAACCTTTACCTCCTCCCTCCTTTCAGCATCTAGGCTGGGACTGCTCCATTTGGCTTCACTATTGATTGAAGGGGAGGGGGGAGGGAAAAGCCTCGAGTGCTTTCTCTTCCTCATCCTTTCTTCCCTCTCATTTTATAATATGGGAAGAGAAGAGACATTTCCAAAGGGGGGAAAAATATGTCAATTTCCCCGTGGTTGTTTAGTATGAGGGATATTTTTATTTTCTTGTTTTTTTTTAATTGGAAGTTGTTATCTGACATGCAGCAGTACTTGTAATGTTCCAAAGTATCTTGCATATCAATAAGGAAGGCCAGCAGGTAACACGGCAGAGGGATTAGAGATCCTTTAAAACTGTCTTGAAGGTGTGATTAGTAGTTAATAGTAGAGGCTGAAGGTCTAATTGGTACTATATAAAATCCTTCAGTGCAATTAGCTGTCATTTTCATAAACCAAGCTATCTGGTTGCAAGTGTAATTAAATTTTATAATTTAATTTTATGACTGTACTTCTGAATTCCCAACTTTCTGTTCTCGTCAAGTAACATTTTCATTTTAATTTAAAAACATATTTGTTTTACATGGAATATTTGATTGTATTAATTTTTATGCACTGATTCAGAGCCTTTTTGAATTCTCCAGCTCATACTACTTTTAGAATTTAATCTACTGGTACATAAATCATGTAAGTTTTCAGTATACTCAAAGGAGTTGTGCATATTTAGAGCACATGATGCTATGTGTTTGTCTTACTTTCTTAGAAACATATTTGTTTCTGAAAAGATAAAGAAGTCTTTAATGTATAGTTCCATAGGAATAAGAACCATCTACCTGGGTATGTTTTCTTAATTAAGATGGTCCAACCATACCATGTTGTTGATCCATATGGTTTCCTGTTGTCATTCATTTTCTGTATCAAGTTGCATTATTTCAGTAGATGTTCTAAATAGTTTCATAGTCTGTTAACTCTAGCTTATACTGTGTTAGGAAGTGCACCTCTTACAAAAAAATTGTACAAAATATCTTTCTTATGAACATAGTGTCTTTCTGCTACCTAATGAAAGTGCTATGTAGAAAAAGAATGACAATGTATCTACTGTGGAGTTTAACTGTTTTAAAATTAATTTAAAAGAAGAAAAACACTGGTACTGTGTGACTATCTAGATCCTCACAATCCCTTAGCCAGTGTTTTTTTCACTGATTCTTAACATAAATCCTATGTGTATTTTCTATACAATTGCTTTACTTGAATTTACTCTAGCTTTTCTAACATTTAGTGCCATGATGAAATGTTTAGTTGCCTCTTACACTCATACTTACATGGCACAAAACAGGGATATTTTTCTCTTCAGTGATTACTTTTTGATTTATCACATTATCAGTCTTTTTGACTTAAACCTAATTTTGAGCTAACTATAAAGTAATATTGTATTAGGAAAATAATTATTTATTTTTTAGAATTAGTGTTTACTAACATGGAGATACAAGCCTGTGAAATGGAAGACAAAATGCTAGATTTTTAAAGAGCTATTTGGAATTCAGATAATGGGGGGAAGCTAAAGAACATCCTTGTACCATTTTGCTCATTTTGTTTCTAGATAAGAAGTTAAACTAAATGTCAGTCTTTAAATCTTTTTTTGTGCCCACATTTTCTTTGTTTTTGCAATTTATGTTTTAGTCCTACTTTGTTTTTTTATTATTGCTGATAATTTTCTCTGTTCATGTACATTTTATAATTCTATTTACTGTATTTGCTGGAACTCAGTTTCAACCTTTATTAATCTCTTCAATATGGTTCCTTTTTCCTGAATTGTTTCCTATTCACTGTTCTTTTCTTTTCCTTGTTAGATGCTTTGCTTCCACATGGTTTAATGCTTCACAGTTTACTTGAGGTGGGATGTGGCAAGGCTGTGAAGCATTGTATATCAGCCATTTCTGAAGTGTATCCAGATGAGCTGCAGGGATAGCCTGCAGTTACTCTCTTGTTAATCTGGTTTTCTTTTGGGGTGTAAATGTTACCTGCTTTGTCTCAATAAACAAATTGACATTTAAAATTTATTTTGAAGAAGACTACTTCAGCCAGTTGCAAATTACTAGAAAGAATGCTTATTCAGCAATTCAGGATCTATTTTGTACACCAACAACCTGAAAATTGGTTAAAACATCTTCAAACATATAGTGAAATTAATCATATTGAGGTATTTGCCTTTTTGTCAAGTAGGAGAATCTGAGGAAGTTTTTAAACTATTTTTTTTTTTTAAGATAATTTAGAAATTATCTATGTGTGTTCTTAGTTGACATCTGCTTAGATTTTTGCAGAACATATTAAAGCCTACCCCCTTTGTGATATATTAGTGCTTCTGTGCCTGGCTTGACATCTCTGTTGGTGTGATAATCCTTTACAACATTAAACTTACCATTAAAAAAAAAATCAGGGATTTACTAAAACTTACTGTTGGAGTAGCTGGTTTTGTGGATTTTCTTTTTTTTAGTATCTACATTAAAAATATATATGTTATATATTTATGTATCTATGTATACAATTAAATACGGGTGATTGAGCTTGCATTTTTTTTTTAACTTGAGCATCAAACTTGGACAATTTGTAAAACTGACTCTACAAAACTGTAGAGTCTCACAGATGAGGGAGATACTCCATAATAGTGGAGGGGAGAGTGCTGGTTTAGTATCAGTAGCATCTGGTTCTGGTTGAATTTCTACATGTGAGGAATACTTATTCAACAAAGCTGTCTCACTGAACTTGACAGATTGAGGTTCTATTCTATTTTATATAAATAAACTTATATGTCTACAGAAGTTACATTTACTTTAGTTACATTCAAGGGACTATATTATGGTACTAATAAGGGATTACTTAGGAAACAATTGAAGTTGGACAGCATTAAAACTACTCTCTGCTAAAGTCCCTCCTATCTCTAGTATATCCTTGAGCAACACAGAGGAACACGCTCTCAGCATAAACTAGACCTAAAAAAACTCAATAATTTAAAATGTAGTTCAGATAATCATTAACTGATTTTTAAATGCAACTATTTTTACAGTATGATATGTCTAGATGTATTTAATTGTAGCTGTGTAGCTATAATAATTTTAGACTGTTTTCCAAGCAGTTTTCCATCACTTTTGAGATCACAATCAATAGGGTAGCTTTTAATGTTGCAGTGATCTGTATGTGAAAGTAATTAAAAGTAGAAATTACTTATTAAATGTCTGTATTTATCTTTTTGCCTGTGTTGATGGAAAAGGGTGCTTGCTTGATTCTGACTCGTAAGTTGCTATTGCATTCTTTACAAGGCTAAATCCTAAAAGTGCAGGAGATCATAGAACCTTAGAATGTTTTGGGTTGGAAGGGATCTTAAAGATCATCTAATCCCCCCCCCCCTGCCACAGGCAGGGACATCTTCCACTAGACCAGGTTGTTCAAAGCCCATCTAATCTGTCTTTGAACACTTCCAGGGAGGGGACATCCACAATCTCTCTGGGCAACCTGTTTTAGTGCCTCACCACCCTGATGAGGTAATTTATAGAATCATAGAATCCTTTA
>NW_008617999.1:0-798 GCF_000691845.1 Merops nubicus
TGGAAGGTCACGCCCCCATTTCCAAGCTTCAAACCACAACAGGTGTTTCAGTTCAGCAGTTATTGCTTTCTCCCTTGCTGCCAACCTTCCCCCCCGCCCCGGTTACAGATCCAGACGTTAGGAGTGCTGCACTGGTAAGGGGGAGTGCTGTCACCCTGGTGGCTTTTTGTTGGCAACCGAGCCTGCCTCGCAATATTGGCCTTGACGGCTCAGGGGGCACACTGCCTTTCTTGGAAAAGTTCATCTCTGGGGGTAGACAGGAGCATTCGCTCTCCTGCCGTATACATCCACTGGGCCAGCAAGGGGCTGCAAGCAGGGCTGGCCATTGGGGCACATGGCCTTGCAGCCTATTGCATCCCTCTCACTTGTCTTTCCCCTCCTGTGCCCTCAGCCAGCATTGTCTGTAATCACCTTTCAGTAATGGTCAGCATGTGCTCCTGGGAGGAGTGCAGTATTTGGGGGGTCATCTCATACATAGCGCAGAGCAGACTGGAGCAAGCCAGCAGCATGGTCTTGTGTATGAGAAGACCAAAGAAGGAGGCATGGGTGGTGCCCCTCCATCTCTCTTTACCTCCACCGTTGTCAGGCTAGGCTGTGAGTGAAGTTGCTGAGCAAATGTGGTGGGGTGTAATGTATACTCTATGTATGCGAGTGGTTGGCAGAGTATCTGCTGTTATAAGTTTTCCCAGTTTAAAGAAAAGAGATGACAAGGCTAATTTTACAAAATTTATTAAGCAAGCGGCAATAAGCAAAACAGCACTGGGCGGCCCTGGAGTTCCCAACTCCACCAACGGCGCA
>NW_008618000.1:0-3404 GCF_000691845.1 Merops nubicus
GGTCCCGGGCTCCTGGAAGGGGGTGTCCCCGAGCGGGGCCCTCTGCTCCTCCTGCTAGGGGTACCGGGCCGTTCACGCTGGTGCCTAGTGTTGACCTTGCTGCATTAGTGACGCCCCACGGTAATCCCGTGTCGTTTCCACGGGTGTTTCTGTGGGGCTGGTGGTTCTGAACGGGGCTGTTCCTTTCTAGCAGCCTACAGCTGAGCTATCACTGTGCATCTAGTGCCCATGGAGGGGTGTGGAAACCATAAAATACACAATTAAAGATTCCAATATAATTAAAAGTGACCACACATGCCCAAAGGGTAAATCAGCGTGTTCGGGGGGGGGGGGGGGGGGACAGCAGAGCTGAACTGGAGCAAAGCTAATACTACACACAAGTGCCAAGTGAGAGCCTTGCTTACTGTTTGTACAGCACACGGGTCCTCCCCAGTTACACACCAGCTTTGCAGAGTACCTCCAAGGCATTTCTGGTGAACCCCTGTAGCTTGGCAAGTTTATAGCCGTGGCAATAAAAAAGTATTTTGTTTCTTAAGAAAAGGGTGCTGGGGTGAAGGCCTGACCTTTGCCCAACTCCAGACAGGAAGAGCTCTGTGTTGTTTTTTAAATGCCACTGGAAACGTGTGATGAAATGAGTCATAAAGCCCCAAAAGTCCCAAGAAAGCAGCAAGAACTAGGAGGAAGGTGTGCACGTTACCTGGCAGCTAATGGCAGTAGTGTAACTTGAGGAGTCATGCTCCTCTCTGGGGAAAGATTCCAGGTGAAAAGTGATGTTTGAAGCTGGCACAGGAAGCTTGTGCTTATAAAAGGACAAATCCTGCCAAGGAGAGTGTAGACACCATTCTCAATAATTTGTTTTACTCATTGGGATTAGAGACTTTGGTCAGGGTTCATCTTCTAGTAAATCAGCTCTGAGACACTTAGAATCACACAACAACGTCTCTAAGAACCTGAAAGACTCCCCAAACTTAACTTTTTTCCAGTAGTAGGTTTACGTCCTGTCAATATCAGACACCTTCTGAAGGAGCCCTAGACAGAGAGAGATAGAGGTGAATGTCTTAAAATCTGGAGATACTTGGTTTGGGAAAACCATAAAGATAATACCATGGACAGTTAGATGCAGTGTTTGAATGTTTCTGGGACTGGCATCACCTGACGAGAGAAATGAGTAGCCAAGCTCTCATGCCAGTTCATTTGGAATGATATTGATGATATTTGTGGAGCTTCCAGGGATAGATACAACTTAACAGAACGTGGTTAAAACTTGATCAATATCTTTCTGTGAAGCCAAATTCCTCCTTGGCAACATAACAATGGTTTCCAGTCAATCACACTTCTCACAATCACCTTTTTTTTTTTTTTCTCTCCACAAGGTTATTGCTGTGAACAGTTTTTCTCATAAAATTGAAAATTTCAGTTTAAGACAAGCCATCCAAAAGAAGAGTATTCAGGTCTGTAGTCAGTATTATATAATAACAGACACCTAACTGTTTAATATGTAAAATATGACACTAAATACACTTCTTTGTCCAATAGTGGATAGATTCTTACCAGTTAGACAGTCTGCGTCCTCTACAGCGTACAAAAAGGACCTGGGTTATCACCACCATTGATATTCAAGAGGAGGACAAAGGACCATTCCCCAAATATGCTGGACAGGTACAAACCACCTCTTAGGAAAAGTTCTTTGTCTTCTTGTGGTATTCATCACCACAGATTGTACAATAAAATACCAAAGGTAGGAGAGGGCAAGAATTGTGCATCAAAGAGCAGCATGTTAAAAAACGTATTTGTTCAAAGTTGTCTGATTTACCCAGATTCAGGTAGAACTGTGTGGTGGGGGGGTATGCTGCAGGTGTACTCAGGGGAAAAGGAGACTCTAGAGTGGGAGAGGCAAGAGAGTCCTTGCATAGAGCTGTGTACATTGTGTTAAGAGTAATGATGCTGCAACCCAGCATGCTGTTGAGTTGGCTGGGAGGAAGCCTGCAAAGCAAGCCCCTGTCTGCAAAGAGAAGGAGGACACTGAAAGAATTGGTCTCAAGTCTTTTAATTTATGTTCCATCTTCCCTACTCACACTGCATCGTGCTACTTCTCTTTTTCAAAAGCTCTTCAATAACAAATCATTTAATACATCAATAAAATATTTAATCAGTGGAGCTGGGGTGGATCAATCTCCAGAGATTGGATTGTTTTCTATAGAAGATGATGCAAATGGACGTGTGTATGTACATCGTACCATTGACAGAGAAAAGACCCCAAATTTCCAGGTAACACGTTAAAAAAAAATACTTAAAACTGTTTGCAAATGTTAAGTGATGTCTCATGGCTAAATGCTTCACAAGAATGAGATACGCCTATAACAATTTTAAGTGTGTTTTTATGACCTCCTTTTAGTATTTTGAACCTCTAAATAAATGCCGAGATGGTTGCCTCAGTAGAGACCAATAGGTAACTTCCACATTGATTATAAAACTTTGTGGCATGTTTGGACTTCCACAAATATCTGTACACTTCTTTTCTATCTTCTTTTTGCTACGGCCCTTGATCGTAATCTAGAAAATGAAAAGGTTGTCCTGAAATTCAAAGTACAACTGTAGTGGCCAGAACACTGAGTTGTAACCCTGAAGAACTCCTAATAAGAGAGTGGAAGCAAATAGTCCCATGTTACAAAAAGCCCAGCTGGGCTGGAGGAGCTGCAGAGCTGTATTACTGTAACTTTATCTAAAAGTAAGCATATGTTTCTCCTTAAAAAGTAAAAAAAAGTGTCCTTAAGCAGTAAGTGAGATGAAAGAAACGTGATAACAAGGGTATGAATGGAATATGTGAGTGTGGGTTTGTTTTCCTCTCACAAAATATCTTCAGTTGTGGTCTCCGTATGTTGATTCTGTGATGATTTCTATTTGTGTCTCTGTGGATTAATTGTACCCAATTGATAGGTACCCTTCCATGTGTTTTCTGTGCAAGGACTTGCCTTCCAAAATGAACAGATACATTTTAGAATCATAGAATCCTTTAGGTTGGAAGAGACCCTTAAGATCATCAAGTCCAACCATTAAGCCAACACTACTAAGTCTTCTGAAAAAAAAACAGATCAGAATCTGCCAGGGCTGGAAGAGACCACAAGGATCACTCAGTTCCAACCCCTCTGCCATGAGCAGGGACACCTCCCACTAGACCAGGCTGCCCAGAGCCTCATCCAGCCTGGCCTTAAAGACCCCCAGGGATGGGGCCTCAACCACCTCCCTGGGCAACCCATTCCAGGGTCTCACTACTCTCATGGGAAAGAACTTCTTCCTCACATCCAGCCTGAATCTACCCACTGCCAGCTTTGCCCCATTCCCCCCAGTCCTGTCATTACCCGATAGCCTAAAATGAGCCTCCCCAGCTTTCTTGTAGGCCCCTC
>NW_008618001.1:0-8720 GCF_000691845.1 Merops nubicus
CGAGCGGTTCGTTGAGGGGCTGTCGATGTCTTGTGGTAAAATGATGCGTGTTCTGCATCACGGCTTTTTGGTCGCTAGGTGTTCTGCAGGGTGTTTTTGTTGGACTCCCGACACTCCTACAACAGTGATTAGCCTTCTAATTTTCTTTTTTATTTTTAATTAAATTGCTATTTTTAATTAAATTGCTAGGAACACTGTCTCAACTTAAAAAGGCTCTGATGCGGCCTTTGCACTACACGGTGTGATTTTAAGTTTTTAGTTCATATGGCTTAAAAGAGATGCTTGTAATGGAAGGTACATTTGTGTTTTCAGGTTACTAACCAGGTTTGTTGCATTTCCTGTTTCTTTTCACTCTAGACGTTACTGCATTTAAAAGTGTGGACAATTTCTTTGTTTCCAACACCTAAAATCCTGCCATTAAAGCGTGCCTAACTATAGATGGAATGTGATGGAAAGAGAAGTTTGATACAGTTCTTTGTCTTTAAATTCTTCTTTTCTCCCTAGATGTGGCAGTCTGCTTTAAGCACTCTGAATCCAAACCCCACCGACAGCTGTCCTCTCTACCTGAATTACGCCACTGTGGCCGCTTTGCCTTCCAGGGTCAGCCGGCACAATAGTCCCTCTGCAGCTCAGTTCATCACCCGACTCGTTAGAAACTGCCTTCCGGGAGGTGTCAACAGATGCATTGTTGTAAGTGGCTATTTGAAAATGCTTCTGGTGAAATGTCTGGTCAAGTGTTTTCTCGACTTTGCAGGTTTTCAGCTGTATCCAAAGAGACTGGAGGTGGGCGAGTTTTACCGCTATAGTTACACTGACGTTTCTGAGTGGTTTTGCACTGACATGTAAACAAGACCTAACTGTAACAGCTTATGTATGTTCAAGTAGTTGGAGGGAATTAAGGCTGGATATGTATAGTTAGGAACATCCATGCGAAAGGAACTGGTGGCTTTTTTTCAAACTAGGATTTTTGACATTGGCACATGCTTCTGGAGATTGATGTAGCTGCGTGCAGGGTGCTACGTCTACGTTGCATAACCCATTTAAGGTGCTTTGTTTGGGTTATTCAGTGAGTTTTAAAAGTCTTAATGCAAACTAATGCTCCAGCATAAAACCTTTACAAGACAAGCTCTTGGACTGCTTTGGTCATCTTCTGTGTATGCCTGATGAATTTGCTATTTGTTTCTGTGGCTTCTCCAGATTGATTCAGATTTCTAGGCTGTTAGAGAAGACTCATATAGTTAATGTCAGTAACAGAATCTAATTATACTCTTCACTTGGAAAAATTATTTGCAAGAGTAATAACTCCACTTAATTTTTTTCACTTATAGTTAACTTTGAAAAAGTTTAGCTAAAACTGCTTTCCATTGGTAATTTTTGTAATGAACTTCAGTAAAATATTTTATATGTTAAAAAGCTTTTATGTGAAAAAGAATGTGGAAGCCACATTCTCATAGAGTTTCTCTCTTTGTCTCATTTGTTTGAAACACGTTGATGGTTCCCATGCTTTTTTTTTTTTTTTTGTCTTGATCTGTAGGCTGACATGTGTTAATTGCACTGGTATAATTAAAGCAGTCCAGCCCCCTTGTAAGGATGTACTAATTCCCACACTGTCAAGTCCAGCAGTGGGAGTCATTTCCATGTAGGAAATTAACGGAACCAGTTTGATGTGGTACTGTTGGGACTGCTGCTCCATCCATGCCAAACCTGATGTGTTGAGTCCATCGTGATGCAGACACCACTTATTTCCCACCCACCCCCTTCTTTTCCCCACTTCACCAATAATGTTGCAAGCAACAGATCCTTTTCAGCGTGGTCTTCCTCATCCTTGGTGTGGTGTGACTTGTCTGTCCTCTGGCTGGTGTTTCAGATGGTCTGTGAGCGGTCTGAAGTCTTCGCTTCGGCGTGTGCGCTGGCCAGAGCTTTCCCCCTGTTCACACACCGCTCCAGCGCCGCCAGGCGTGCCGAGAAGAAAACTGTCACCGTGGAGTTCTTCCTGGTGGGGCAGAACAACGGGCCGATAGAAGTGACAACGCTTAAAGTAAGATGGGGTTCCATTATCATCATTATACTTTTCCATTATTCCCTGATTTTTTTTCTTTCTTCAGTTTGTTGGATGTACAAATATGTGGTGTCTCAGGCTACATATGGAATAGGTGGTGTGTCCAAGTAGAAAATTGTCCTAGGTCAAAGTGCCTTGAATTGGGTCTGTTCACAGCACCTGTGAGTAGAAATACTGAACACATTACTGCAGCAAAGGCTGAAGATGTTATTCAGAATATTGATTTCTGGAGTGGCAAACACCAAACCAATAGCATAAAGAAAATGTCTCATTTCTCATGTTTGTCATAGATGCAAATAGTGTCTTTTTAGCCTTCATTGTTATGTTGCCTTTGGTGTGTGGACTTCTCACTTTCTTTTACCCAGGCAAAATCTGTATGTGGCTGTGCAGGTGAATATCACAGTGAAGTCACTAGAAGCTGCTTATTCTGGGATCACATATGGCCTCTGCTATTTCTGTCTGATGTACCTCTTTGGCTGAGTTTTTCTAGCAGAACTGTAGCCTGAAACAAGATCCTAAGAAACTATACAGCTTGGAGATGAGCTGTACATAACAGTTAAATATGTCTAATTTGTCCTTCAGTAGCAGATAATCACAGACTGTTTCCCTTTCCCCTGACTATTGCAGAGAGTAAACTCCAAGTCAGGTAAATTTTAGTATGCTAGGACATTCCTATTCCAAGATCCTAACTTAAAAGATATTCCAGAAATTGCACTTATGCTGTTGGGCAACTTCCCGTTCAGTGCTCCAGGTTCTGTGCTTCAGTACACATGGAAGCTTGCTTAGCTGATCAGTCAGGGAGGTTATACAAAAAATTTTGGCAATAAATTTGACAAAGGATATGGTGTTGCTGCATCTGAAATTCATAGAATTGGAACTTTAGGGTATCCTTTTTTTCCTCCAGTATCTTTTCCTCAGTGCTTTGTCCTAACTCTGTGAACCAGTTTGGCCACAGCAAATGATGCCAGATGAGTTTTCAGGAAAGTACCAAAGACAGACGTGCTGTGAGTACTACTGTCAATTTTTCCATGCCCCAAATCAGAAAAAATATAACTGGTGTCAAAAATAGTTCCTTCAGATAGGTGGATTCCAAACCACTTGGGTTATAAAAAAAAAAAAGCTGAAATTATTTCTGCCTCCTGTTCTTTCCCTTGATGTCAGTGCCAAAACTATTACTGGCTTCCTCCAAGCTAAGCTTTCACCCCTTAAATTCAACCAGCACCAGACAGCTCATGCAGAGTGTGGAAGAGGTATGTGGCAGGACTTTTTTAGCTAAACCTCTCTTAGCACGTTGCTGTATTTTGCACCTACTGCATTGTCCAGGGTTTTTTATGTTGAGGACTAGCAGAGGTGGTCATAGTTCTACAAGGCACTTATTAAAGGCTGCTCTTACCCAGGTTCTCTTGAGCACTCTGGAAGCCAAACCCTGGCACAGCTGACTTCTGTAAGTCATATTGTTTCCCTCAGACTTGGCCTTTGGGTTAGAGCAACTCCATTTACCTGCATGGCCCTAATGGTGATTCACTCCAAACCTAGGTTGGCTCCTGAGGAGATCTGTATCCCTTTAGGGGAAGTAAAGCAATCAAAAGTAATTGTAGGGAGTCGGGCACCGTTCCAGAAAAAGCCAAAGTTAAGGAGTCTGCAGGGATACAGGATGGCCAAGCCAGACTTAGATACCTCAGCATGAATGACTCTACAATGCATCAGATTCCTTTGAAACCCTCATGTGCTGTGTGTGGTCTTCAGTGTAGTGTGGCTGCTGGAAAGCTTGAGCAAAATTTCATTCCCCCTAGTCTTTTTGTTCCAAGTTCTCGATTCGCAGGAGTTAAAAGTTGCAGGTAGTGTCTGGTGCCCTCATTGTCAGGAGGTTCCTTCTTTAAGGAAGCAGCCTCGGCATACTCACTGTCGACCATTTTGATTCTGTCCACTCTTGGATATTTCGTGCACAGTCCAGGTGAGGGTCAGTCCATTTTGTCACAGGAATGAGGGAACAGATGCACGTGTGTTTTACGCAGATATGAACTATTCCCCATGGGGCTGCTGTATAGAATGTCTTATGATAGTCCTCTGTATTGCACCCAGCCACTCTGCCTGCCATATATAAACTCTGCAGTTTCCCATGCTGTAGATTATGTATCTCTGCAGGTTTCCAAACTGAGCAGCCATCAAGCTGATTGTGACTTCTTCGGCTGGCTTCCCCTTGCCTTTCTTTCCTCCACCTCACTTTGCCTTCTTGGTCTCACTTTGATAGTGGACAAGGCTACTAACTTTGCAGTATCATTTCACTGTGGTAATAAGGAATACAGTTGCTTAGAAGTTAGAACACAGGGAAAAATAACATAAGCTTAACACATACCAGAAATAATGATCAGCTTGGTTGACATTATTTAATACTGTACAGCTGCCTGTGATCAGTTGCAGTTAAGCAAGAATGTGCTCCAGTAGAACCAAGCACCAGTTCTGAGGTGTCCTCACTTCTTTTCATAGTGTCTGGCAAGTGCTACAGAAGGAGTCAGGCTGGCTGCTCGAATTGTGGACACCCCGTGCAATGAGATGAACACAGATAACTTTCTGGAGGTAGGTAATACACCTGATGAGTAAGAGTTACTAATTGTAAGTCTAGACTACAGTAATCAAGCACGCGTGTTGCCATCTCTTAGCAAAACCTGGATGTCAGCAGTGGGAAGCACATCAGAGAATGTGTCCAAGGATGCTGAGGCTGGTTTTTTGGCCTTTAATATTTCGTAGAACTTGGGTAAGTTGGAAGGAGGCAGAATGTACAGCTTGGAGTAAGGCACTAGGAGTCAGAAGACTCAAGTTCTTGATTCAGCCATCACACTGGCTTCTTTGCCAGTGCTAGTGTTGTCTTAAGCCTGATGGTGATAAGAGTTTCTGGAATAATGGAACAGAACTTGACATGTTTCCAAGTGACTTTTATCATAAAGATCTGGAAAGCTGTTGAGAAAGAAAATATTCCTGTCCTATTGCATCATGATCTAATAGAGTGAACAGATGGCCTTTACCTCTGAACATTTCTTTTATTGGCGTAGCTTAAAGGTCAGATTTGTATTTCATGCCATAGTAAGTCAAGGATGTCTCCATGGAATTATACCACTGGAAAACCAGCAGCACTCCCCAAATGGTGAATGTTTGTATGTGTATGCATATAAAAGTCATTGGAAAAACACAATGTGTCCTGATGACTGACTGACAATATCCTTTTTCTTTCAATGATTAAGGAAATCAAAAAAGTTGCCAAGGATCTTGGGATTACTCCTACAATTATTCGAGATGAGGAGCTGAAAGAGAGAGGATTTGGAGGTATATCTTGCTGAAAGTTCAGCTTTTTTCCTAGCAGTTAATTGAAATGCTTTTCCGTCTCCGTTGTAATGTTTCAAAAATGTGCAAATAAAACAGTTTTGTTGCCCATAGTATTCCAAGCCTGCTCCCCACAGTCTTTCTTCCCCACAAGTGGTTTAATTCTGTGTTCCAGGTATCTATGGAGTTGGCAAGGCAGCTCTGCATCCTCCAGCACTAGCAGTTCTCAGCCACACTCCGGATGGTGCTACGCAGACCATTGCATGGGTGGGCAAAGGTATTGTGTATGACACTGGAGGACTCAGCATCAAGGGAAAGGTGTGTAACACTTGTTCTGTTGTTTTCATTGCTTACACTGATGGAAATAATTCAGCTAATGGCTGTAGGAAACCAAACACTTCATCTGCTGTCATCCATATGATGATGTGATCCAGCTATCAGGGGAGAAGACCAAATAGGATTCAAGGAATACTTTATAGAGCTGTTAAATAGCTGCCTGATATTTTGACCTCCAAGCATTACCCACTGCTAGGAGAAAACCAGAAACAAAGATGTTTAATTTCTAATTTTGGAGATAGATCTAAACCCTATTTTACTTTTCCTCAATGTAAATCCTGTAAACAACCATTTTCATTTTTTTTTCTTTTCTGACAAACCAGCAGCAGAGGTTTAGTATTTTCCAGTTCTAAGGCAAGATCCACCAATAAGGAGATGCACATGTGCTGTGTGTCTGTTACTGCTGAGCACTGTCACGACCAGAGTTACAGAAGCAGCAGAAAACCTGCTTCCAGCAGGCATTACTGTGAAATTCTCTTCTAAAGAAAAAAAAATAAATTCTGCGGTTCTGTTTAAACAGACTACTATGCCTGGAATGAAACGAGACTGTGGTGGAGCAGCTGCTATTTTGGGTGCCTTCAAAGCCACTGTAAAGCAAGTAAGTAAAATGTGTTAATTGATATCATGTATCCCAGCATTGCCAAGGAGCAGTCTTGCTTTTGGATATATTCCCAGATATGGGGGCCAGTCTAATCCTGGATTTCTGACCTGCCACTGCTATTAGTGATCTTGAGCCACTCTGCTTTTTCTGCTATTTCAGGAAAATATTTCAAGTCTTTACCAGGATCTTGAGAATTTTGGGAAATTCCTTGAGTGCTGGTATTTTTTAAAGAGACTGTCTTGGTTTTCAGGGTTTGTTCTGTGGATTGAGTGGTTTCTGGTTCCTTGGATCAGATTTATGCTTGAGTTATCCAGTGCTGATTTTATTTAAGCTCTGGGATTTGGGGCAGCTGTTGTCCCCTTAGCAAAAGTGGGGATGAGTGACTCTGCAGTGCAAGGTCTGTCCATCTAACAAATCCTGTGCCACTTCTAACGTTAACCTGCTGGGGAAGTGGCAGCTCTGGTCTCATCAGGAGCTGCTTGTTGGTTTGCTTCTGTGGTCAGAAAGGAACAGGGGAGCTGAGAAGAAGCCAGGTAGTGAAATATGAAGAATTAAAAAAATGCATGTTGGGCTTTAACAATATGAACTGGGGGAAAGAGCTGACTGCTGCCAGTAAAACTGTCCTCTCCACAAATCCAGTGCCTGAGTCTTGCTGACAGTGCAGCTATTGCCTCCAAGGAGTATCCAAAGTTCAAAGAACATTGGCTGCTGCAGATTAATGTATATATCTGACAGAAGCTTTGTCCAGGGGATGGTCAGTGCCAAATGCACATTTCTCAGCTGTGTAGCTCTGTGCATTGGCCCTAGCAGCATGTTTGATGTGGAAAGATTGTAAACTTCACAGTTATGTGCAGAGACTGCAAATTGAAGACAGATTTGTGAGCTGCATCTTAGGCAAAAGGGCTACCTGTCCGTAACTCAGTCCTTCAGAAAGTTAGGTCACTGGTTTTCAAGGGACAAGAGCCAGAACTTACACAGTGCTGTGGGAGCGTTTGGGAAAGCCATGGATGGGGCATGTTCTTTCAGTGATGCTGTCCTTGTTTCCAAAGTAGTTTTGTGTGGAATTGTCTGCACTGAGAGAGGTTCCATCTACCACCACAGTAGGTGTGAATGTCAGTGATCTGTCAGTTCATATGCAGTTATTGTAACAATGAGTAATGTGGCAGTGATATGTTCACTGTCAGTTGAACTGAGCCTGAAGAAGCTCTTACACCTCACAGGAAAGCTGTGCCTTTATATGTAAAAACAAAATTAAGCAGTGAGATCATCCTTTCACAACCTCATGTGAGAAGATCTATTAATGAAATCCCTCCAGAAAATGTATTCAGATGGGCAGTGGAAAGAATTTGTGGTTGTTACTGTTTCAAGACTTTCTTTTCTAATGCTTTTCAGAATAATAGAAAGCTGGAAGAGGTTTAAATTAGTTAGGCTTTGTCAGAGAGAATGAAGTTGGAAATGTGTGTTGGATAGAAAGCTCAGTGGGAAAAGGGTCAGAGGTTATTATCCATCTTCAAAAATAGCTGCATACAATCTGTTCCAGCAGTTTACAACATGATTTAAACAGAAAGGGCTTTGAGCTATCCAAATTCAGCAAGTGATTTTTTTCCTAGAAAGATGCATTTCATCCATTGTGAGCTTTCAAACACAAGGGAGAAGAAAAAAACATTGACTTGAATTTTTGAAATCCTCCTTGATCCTGCATGTTAACAGTGAATCCTGCTTCTGAAGAGCTACAGACAGAATGAGGTTCAGGAAAAGGCAACTGATCTTCACTGACAGCAAGTCTTCACTTTTTAACAGTAGATTAACCACATCTCTCACTTTGAGGAGGAAAATTTGGTGCAGCCCAGTGAGAGGCTGAATAGAGCAGGGGTTTTGCTGCACAGGCAGTTTTTGGAGAGGAGGTCACAGATGGAGGCTTAGCATATCAATGATGCTGTTTGCCCACTGACTGGGCTGGGAACTGCAAAGCTACTTTATGCCTTCTAGATGCTGCCTGTTTTGAAAGGTTTTGATTGATGCACTTGCCCTTTAGACTTCAGAACATTAGCTGATTCAGCAAGTCCAGATTTCTTCAGCTACAGACTTTATCAAAAGATTAACAGTAAAACTGACCCTGATTTCCCTAGGAATTTGATATTTTTAAGGCTAGCTTGCCCCCACTTGAGGAACTATGTTTTTATTTATTAAGTGCTACTGTCTCCCTTTCAATTCCTAGGATCCCTCCACACAATACAGCCATTGTATGATGATTCTGTTACTTACACATTTTAAAATATCATCCATAACTATATATGCACTTGATTTTAAATCAAAGTAAACCAGAACAGGATATGCCAGAAGAGAGGAGGCTAATGGGGGGGAAAAAAAAAGTTTGAAAATGCTGTTTGCCTCCCAGCAGGCATG